>NC_056738.1:452137599-452200099 GCF_019279795.1 Protopterus annectens
GCCACCACTATTCATTAGGAATCATCCTTACATATTACCCTAAGTCCCTGAAAATTAAAAAAAATAAAGTTAAAGTAAAGGGGGAAGCTTCAAACACTGGACCCTTGACATAGAGTACAGGAGCCTTAATCCTCTACACTAACAAAGGAGTTGATACAAGAGGTTTTCTACATTATAAGAAATGTGAAACACTAATATCTGACACTATTCACTGATTGTACTTGTCCATCAGTTATAAAGGAAAAGGCACATATGAAGAGACAGCAAGAGCAGTTTGTAAAATCAGCGACAGTTGAGAAGGCTAGGGGTGTGCCTGTGCGAATAGAGGCTTCAGAACAAAGCTAGCAGGAACATTAAATAACATCAGGAAATTGTAAAGCATTACTTGGAATGACTGAAAAAGATAACAGAGCAACAGACTCTAGCATAATGATACACTTTGCGAACATTAAGAAGAATGAACTATAATGTCTGACATTACTGACTGATTGCAAGGAGCCATGATTTATAAGGGCAAGGACAAAAATGAAAAGATACATCAGGGATGTGTTGTACACTAAGGGACAGGTAAGAGGTATGTTAGTGTGTGTGCATTTGTGTGTGTATGAAAGAGTGAATGAGGGGACACCTGCGCCAACATGATGCCTTCGCTGTACTTATGAGTAATTCACAGACATCCAAATTAGCTGATAATGAAGTTGTTCCTCATTTTGGATAGCATATCTCTGAATCACATTTCCCCCCATCAGTGAAACAGTCCCTTTGGCTCTTTACGTTTTTAGTCTCTTACTGCTGACGCTGTTTTTCTTTTTCTTTTTTTTTTTTTTTTTTTTTGTGCTTCCTAAGACATTCTTTGTATGCCAATTTCTAAAATATTGTTTAAGACAATACAAACTATTATAGCTTCATAATATTTAATTTTGGAATGTGAAAATGATATTTTAGGTTCCTCTGAGAATAGACTTGTTTCATTTAACCGACATATTATTCAAACCCAAAAACTCTAAAACCTTGAGAGGCTGCTAGTCAAAACAACAACACTCCCAAGGTTGCAAAACACAACAAAACCACGGGGGAAGCACCCCATCTGTAGCTATATAGAAGCTTAAACCAAGAACTGCACTCCCTGGAAACACTTCTGTCACTAGAAGATGTAGATGTCTGTGCAGTCACAGAAACCTTGTTTAAGGACTCAGAGAGTACCCCAGACCTGCAAGGCTACAATGCCTTCCACACCTTTAGACTGCAAAATGAATGCGTGAAAACCAAAGGATGCAGTGTTTTAATCTATATTAGAGATCAATTCAACTCACGTCTAGTTAGACTGGACAAGTCCATGGAGTTACTCAAGGTCCAGGTTAAAGTGGGTAAGACCCCATTCAAGTCTTAGCCAGTTATAGATCCCCCTCCATGGGTCATGATGCCCACAAAACCTACTTAACGAAACTGAAGACAATCCAAATTTTATTGAACACACTGGTTATAGGGGATTTCAATTATCCCACAATAAACTGGGAAACCTATTCTAGCCCAAACTCGATAGCACAAAAGTTTCTTGACTTTGTGAATTCAAATGCCCAGGAGCAAATTGCTGATACCTCGATAAGAGGAACAATTATTCTAGATCTGGTCCTCACCAACATGTCAAACAGGTGCACTGCTGCAACTGTTGGACCCTCATTAGTTAAAACCGACCACAAATCAGTCACCTTCGAACTGATACTAACACCAGAACTCACAAAGGGTGAAATAAGATGAAAAAACATCACCAAGTCAAACTATACCCTCCGAGGTGAAGGTATAAATGCATTCCAAGCCCTACCCTAAGCTGAAAGTGGTAACTATGCTGAAGTTTACACTAAAGCCCTATACAATCACTTGCATAAGTGTATAAACTCAGCTGTACCAGATAGAATCAAAGCCAGGGCCCCAAGTAAAGTCAAGCTCCCATGGTGGACTTCCAGCATCAACAAACTCTACAATTAACACAAAAACTTGTTGTCCAAGAAAACAAAGACCCAACAATGGAAAAGCACCCTCCTCAGCCTTAATGGGCAAATAAGACAACTTGTCAAATCCTCCATGAGCTCCTTTGACAGAAACCTAGCAAGTACTGCTATGGATAACCATAAGGCCTTTTACAGCTATGTATGTAGCCTAAAGGATAGGACCTAATCATGTGTAGAACTGATGGCCAGCGGTATCACACACACTGACCCCACAGAGACAGCAAACCTGCTAGTGGATAGCTTTGGTGAAAATTTCACTAGCTTATCCCCTCCTAACTTATAACAAACTCTTCCCCAACCCCCCCCCCCACCTTACACATCTGAAGAGCAGGTCCTCAAAGCCCTGTCGAAGGCAAAGAACATGTCCTCTATGGGACCAGATGACATCCCAGGCTGTTTTCTAAAAGGCTAAAACATGAACTAGCATCACCACTAAGTACCCTTTTCAATCATAGCCTAACCACAGGCTTTGTTCCTGTGGAATGGAGAATGGATACAGTTATTCCCCTCTACAAAGGTGGCTTAGCAACAGACCCAGGGAATTACAGACCCATAAGCCTGACCAGCCTCATCTGTAAGGCCATGGAACATATCATTATGGACCTCATAAATAAAGACATAGGTGACCTCCAAACCATGGCTCCTACCCAATTCTGCTTCGTGAAAAGCAGATCCTGCCTGTTAAATCTGGTGGATTTCTTTGAAAGGGTGACCAAGGTCATTGATAAGTGCAAATCTGTGCACACAGCATGCCTCGACTTGGCAAAGGCTTTGATCCCACATTCAGGCAATACCAATAAACGTAGCAGACTGAATGTAAACCCCTTTGTTGTAAGATGGGTTGCCAACTGTCTTACAGACCGAACACACACTATCAAAGTGGGTGACTCCACATAAACCAGCAGAGCTGTTACCAGTGGAGTGCCACAGAGGTCAGTGCTGGGCCCGCTAATGTTTGGTATATACTTCTCAGAAGTTCAGGTCAAAACTAAAAGGTTGTGGCTGACCAAGTTTGCAGATGAATGCAAACTAGGTGCAATCATTGACTCTCCAAATGATGTCAGTAAACTTAGGATGGTCTCACACAGTCCAACAAATGGTGTATTACTCACGGTCTCAAACTGAATGTAAAGAAATGCATCATCATTCCCTTCAGCACAATCAATGTCCCTTCACACTATCAAATCAGTAACAATACCCTCAGTACCCATGAAGTGGTAAGGGACCCAAGATCACAGGTTGACCATGACCTTAACGTCAACCACCATGTGTCTACTGTTGTAAGGAAAGCTTTCCATGTAGCTCACTTGATTAGTAAAGGCATAGCCTCAAGAGCAAAAGAAGTTATAACTCCCCCTATACTCTGCACTTACCAAGCCCATAATTGAGTATAATGCCCCATTCTGTATGTAAAGTACTAAGCACCAACAGCAATTAGAGAGACCTCAGAAGTTTCTAACAAAGAAGATCAAGGGCATCCAGTACTTGCCTTACGCAGACTGACTAAAATCCCTGTCACTATACTCTGTATCATATAGACTTCTTAAGGGAGACTTTTGCCTGTCCTACAGAGCAACCCAAGCCCCAAACTTAATGTACTTACTACATATCTGTAAATCAAATGGGTCTAGGGCTACTCATTCTAGGGACTTAAATATGGCCTGCAACTTGAATAGGACATGCTGGAGGGACAGATTTATCTCCCAGTGACTGCCACATCTTTGGAAATGGCTACCAATTTATGTGAAACAGAGCACCTCTATGACACTGTTCAAGAGGAACCTGGATGAGTGGATGGGGCACTATAAATTCTTACCAGGGATAGCGGCCACAACCCTCCTGGACATGGGCAGTCACCACTAAATGCAATCTTGGATATTGACTAGTACTTCTACGGTATTACATTGGGTTGAAATGGCTAGGTTTAAAATGACCTCCGGGTCTATAGCATAATAATCTCCTATGAGATATATATATATATATATATATATATATATATATATATATATATATATATATATATATATATATATATATGGGTTACCTCTGAGTGATCGAAACACTGAAACATTGACAACCATATGGCCAAGACCATATTATCAACATTCGGAATTTCGACCATTCAAAACAAAAAAACAGAAAAACACTAAACCTACCTAACACAGTGCTAGCAGGGGGGCAAGTTCCACCCCCCATACCCTCAGTAACTTAAATATACTAACTGAGATGCCATTTCTGCATTGTCGAACATTCAAAATGTCGATCATATGGTCTCGACCATATGATTGTCAACATTTTGCATGTTCAACAATCTGATGGTAACCCACATACATATATATATATATATATATATATATATATATATATATATACACACACACACACACACACACACACACACACACACACACACACACACACACACACACACACATACACACACACACATATACATATATCCACACACATGCCATCTCCAAGCATACAAAAAGTCAAAGAAGGAGTCAATGACCCACGAATGTAAAGTCGGTCCAGGTATCAGAACAACTAAATGATCAAGTTATTGTGTATTTATCGGACTTAGAAATTACAATGGAAGATATGTCCTTACTATGAAAAGGTTTGAACTATATCCTGTCTGGCACTGACACAGTAGCTGATGCTATAGCAGACTTAAAGGTACTTGTTAGATATTTAAGTCTGAAACTTAGTTTTAAAGATGCAATACCATATACATTTAATGTCTGTAAAAAAGCCAGCACATTTCTACCTGTTAATTCCCTTTTAGTAAATGCTTTTAACAGTGTATGTGAAAGGGAAGTACATGAGCTTTATGCACAGAAAGAAAGAAAGAAATAGTATAATTTAACACGAGGAACATGAAGCACTTATGAAACTGGAAAACAACGGAGAAATCAAGATAAAACAAGTGGACAAGGGTGATGCCATGGTGATACTAAATAGAAGTGATTATGAAAGTTTAATGTTAGAGTTTTGAATGATGAAGCCACTTTCACCAAGATTAACATTGCTGACATTAAAAAATATGTAAGCCAAGTAAATATGTGCATATAAGACTTACAACTTAATGGTGATATTTCCATTGATTTATTTAATTATTTCACTGTTTCATGTCCGATCAAACCTGCACTATATGGACTGCCCAAAATGCATAAGAACTTGGAACGTCCACTGATGAAAACAATAGTGTCTGGAGGCAGATGGATAATTGAACCAATTTCCATCTACCTTCAGTCATTTTTTAGCAATTTGCTTTTTAAAGTTAGACGCTATATAAAGGATACTGGTGACTTTCTAACTTAGTTGTATGACTGGCATAAATATATTAAGGAAATTACTTTTGTTTTTGCAACGCTAGCCATTAAATCTTTATTCACAGTAATTTCTAATGATTATGGACTGGATGCCCTCAGGAAGACTCTATGTGAACATATCAATATGTCTAGTAGAGAAATTGAAACAGCATGTGAACTAATGGATGCAGTATTAGCTAACAATGTCTTTATATTCCAATATCTTGTATTCCATCAGAAAGCAGGTGTGGCTGTGGGCACATCCATAGCTAATACCTATGTCAACATTGCTGTGAGCTGCTGAGATGAGCAATATGTTTGGAACTGTCCATCTAGTTATGCCACAAAATTATTTTCTAGAAACATTTCATGGATGATATATTTTTGATCTGGAAAGGTGATTCATCTGAATTGATATCTTTATGTTGAATATTTGAATGAGACCACCTATTTTTGAAGTTTACATTGCAATTCTCAACAAGTGAAATACATTTTCTATATGTTAGATTAGAGAGGCTGAGTAATAATATTAGTACATCGATTTTTAGAAAGGATGTCTAGCCAAATAAATATACACACAGAACCATCATGCATGCCACTCATATATTTAGGGGCATAGCTAAAAGTCAGCTCCTACCAGCTAGCTGACTAAATACAGATGATAATAAATGTGAAGAGCCGATGAACAGCGTGGTGAATGAGTTCAAGGAAGGAGGCTATGATGATGCGTCACTTGAACTTACTAGATTGAGTATTATGAATGATCGACATAGTAATGCTAAGTCATACTTTTCAGATAGAAATACCAGTCCGTGAACTAACAGGACTCAGGAGAGGCAGGTGCATTTACGCTATGTCACCGGATATAATAGAAGAACTAATGAGGTGAAAAAGATTATTTCTAATAACTGGGGTATACTAGCTATGGTACCACAGATTAAGCAGCTTATAGGTGACAGACCTAGTTTTTCCTATAAGAATAGCTTTAACTTGAAAAAGCATTTATTTATAAAGACATGAGATGGGATGCAATTAAACAAGCACAAAAAGTCGGTACTTTCCAGTTTTAATTGTGTATGTTGCAGAGACATATCAAATAACAATGAGTTTTTGCATCCTATAACTAAAAAGAAATATATATTTAAATCTTTTGCTACTTGTAATACTTCAAATGTGATCTACTTGGCAACCTGTATGAAATGCTCTGCATTTTACTTTGGAAAATCCACAGGTAGAATGAAAGACTGTATTATAGAGCATAAATCTAAAAGAAGAAAGAAAGTTAGCCCTAATGTGATTTCCAAACATATAGAAGAGAAAGAGCTAGCACGTGAATTTCAATTCAGATTTATTAATGTAGTTTATAAAAATAGGAGGGGGGATACTAGAATAACAAACTAGAGTTAAGCGAGTATGAATGGATTGTGAGGCATCCGTCAGACATTACTCCAGGAATGAATACAGCTGTTAGCCTCAAACCCATTTTAAAAAAGAGACAAATGATTTTAAATTGTTAAAAAAACTCTTACAAAGTGTTGTAAGTTGTTAATTGTTTGTAATGACAGGGTGCCTTTGCTCTTACAACCATTTTTATGCATTTTTATGTATTTTTATAATATGCATGTATTATTCATCATATTCTCTGACTGGGGCTGTGTTACATGATTTTAATTTGAGTTTGTATAAATTAGGTATTCAGTTAATGACTCATGTTACACACTGAAGAAGGGCATTAGCCTGAAAACTTTGTGATTATCTGTTTGCACAATTAAAGTATTTTATCTGCTCATGTTTCCTATCACTGAAATTGTTTCATTTTGAATTCATGTTTGGTGTTTTCAGTGAAGGTTCACCTTAGTGTTGTTTCTTTTTCCTCTTTGAAAAACATCAACACTCCAACACTAAAGTAGCCCACAAAATGTATTTAATGATAAATCAGTTCTCTTGCCTCACAAAACCCTCAGGTTTTGCAGTTGACTGTGTTAGGGGAAATTAAAATGTTGAATACAGTGTAATTCTTTGTGTTAATGACATCACAGTGAAAATAAATTGTGGTTCTTTGTAAATATATATATCTAAAGGTGATGATTTATATGGTGAAATTCATGGTGTATCTGAAGTAATGCCATCAGACGATAACGGTTCATTCATGGCACTAGTCAAATACAGATATAAGCTCCAAACAAAACTACATATTGTAGGCTTAAAAGATGCAAACATTGAAGGAGAAACAAGTGAACTTTATGTAGTAGAATGACTTGCCAACAGCAAATATTGGTACTTTTAAATTTTGACAGAGAAGAGGAACAGTGCTTAGGAATGATTTAATTTGTGTTGCCAATACTAAGTGGAAAGTAGGGATTAACACCTAAAAGATTGTTTTAATGAAGGGAAGTAATGAACGGTAGAAGGGGAAAATAAAAATGTCGCTCTGGTAGCATATGACTCTGGTTTGAGTTTATATCCTTTGAGTAAGACTGATAAAGAAAGAATTATGTTTACCTGCTTACCATGAACTGGTCAGTATTAAACCTGAGTCTCTTCATTAAAGCACCAAATTAAGTTATAATATACGTAGGAATTAAATGCATGGTATAAGAGTCTTTATGCATGAAGAAAAAAGTGTATTGTGATTTAAGAGAAAAAAATGGCAAACAGCTGATCATCACAGCTGAAAAACAGTAAAAGCTGTTCACATAATTGCTAATCTTGTTAAGAACTAATTTAAATAAATAGTGCAAAATTCTTCAATTACTACAAGACATAATTAAATGCAAACAATTGGAAGAAGACAATAGAATTGGAAAGATGAGATCTATTCAAGAAGATAGGTAATATTAATGGAAACTTCCAAATACAAATAGACTTCATAAAAGACAAAGATGGGCTTAACAGAAGCAAATGATATTAAGAAGAAGTGGTAGAAATATACAGAAGAACTATATAAGTATGATTAGTACATCACTGATAACAAATAAATAATTTTCTCTGATATGAAAGCAGTTATCCTGTACAGTGAATTAAATGGGTCATAGAAAACCTCGCTAATAATAAGACTGCAGGAAGTGATGGAATTCCTTCTGAATTGCTTAGAATTTACCAGCTAACTTGGAAAACATATCAGTGGCCATTAGACTGGAAAAAGTCAATTCATATTTCAATCCCAAAATGGGCAATGATAAAGAGTGCTCAAATTATCAAACAACTGCTGTCATTTCACATGCTAGCAAGGTAATGCTCACGCTCCTGCAAGCTAGACTGCAGCAATATGTGGAGTGAAAGCAGTCAGATGTACAAGTTGGGCCTGGAAGGGATAGAACCGCCACCATGTCCTGGATCATGGAGAAAACAATGCAGTTCCAGAAAAGTATTTATTTCTGTATAGCTGACTATTCTAATGCCTTTGACTATGACAACCAAAAGAAATCATGGCAATTTCTTAGAGAAATTGGGATACCAGATCACTTTATTTGCCTCCTGAAGAATCTATATGCAGAAAAAGAAAAACAGTTAGAACCAAATCAGGTATAACTGAACTGTTTAAGATTTGGAAAGGAACATGACAAGACTCTGTATTGTCATCCTGCTTATTCACTTTACATGCTGAATATGTCATAAAAATGCTGGGTTAGATTAATGAAATGATGGAATAAAAATCACTGAGAGAAATATTAACACCCTCAGATATGCAGACGATGCTACTATAATGGCTGAAAAGACGAAGAGCTGAAGAGCCAGTTAATGAAGTTGCTCAACATCAAAAAACTAAAATGATGGTATATAGTCCTATCAAAAATACATGTGGAAGAAGTAATGGCAGTAACATATTTTATTTTCCTGAGCTCAAAGATCTCTACAGATGGTGATTGCAGCCATGAAATTAAATGACATTTTTTTTGGAAAAAAAAAACTTTGGCAAATCTGGAAAAGATTTTAAAGAACAAATACATCAAATTGTCAACAAAGGTTTGTATAAAATCAAATCTGTGGTTTCCCCAGTAGTAACATAAGGCTGTGTCATGCAAAATGAATAGCTTTGAAACTGTGGAGCTTGAGGAAACTTCAGAGAATTCCATGGACTTCAATAAAATAAAATCAATTAATGCTTAAGAAATTAAATCCTAGCTGCTCAGATTAAGGCTTAATAGTGTAACTAAAACTCTGATATTTTGACTGCATAATCCAAAGATGGGATTCACTAGAGAAGACAGTAATGCTGGGAAAAATCAAAGACAAAAGGAGGGTGCAGCAGAGTCTAAGGTGGAGGGACAGCATTAGTGAACTAATGAATATTCGTTTGACAGAGGCAGATCTGACATGTTAAAGACCTCAAGGTTGCACGGTATTAGGTTTGACTAACTGACTAAATAACTATAACAACATAGATGGAAAAACAACATAAATTAGTCTGTGATGGATTTCAAATTAATTTTAAGGATAGCTGATGACACTAATACATTTCTGATAATAAAGTACTACCAAGTTTTATTTTTAAATATGATATGCAGTGGTTAAACAAAACAAAGAAAGAATGACTGATTACAATGCTAGCTATACTAAGGGCATACATCATACACTTGACTATGTATTTTCACCTGAATAGTATGCCAGCCATGGGAAAAATAAACAAGACTGGTGATTTGATTTGGAACCATGCATGTTTTACTTAATTATAGTAATGGATTAGTTAGAGAAGGGTTGATGTCATATATGATGAATGGTTTTACATTATGTATGATAAGGATAGTTATTAAATTGTTTCATATTAGTAAAAACAGGGTCACTCTCTTGAATTTTTTTTTTTTTTTTTTTTGCACATAGGTCTAGAGGTCATAATTAGGAAAACTACTTCCTGATTAATTTTAAGGAATTAGAGAAGAAAAATAATACTACAGTATGAATCCTTGTCTTAACAAATAGTACATTAAATTTCTATAACTGGAATATTTCCTTAAAATATACTGTAATATCATGTATTTGGAGATGTATGAACTTAATCATTCAAAGAACCATCTCGTAGATGCATTGCTGGATATAATATGTGCAATTTGGGTGACTCCCCCCCCCCAGAACCCATGGCTTTAGAGGGGCCCAGTAATTCTGTGCAGTAGCAAATACCAGCAACTCAGCAATGAGACTTCTGATCATTTAAAAACATTCTTAGATTCAACACTGTTAGCTTTTTTAAAATAAGTAGATGTTTAAGTGCCACCATAAATATTTGTTCAATCAGGTGGCTAAACCTCTGCATAAGCAGTGCACACCTCAACACTGTAAAGTGAGCCCACAATTTTACCGTGCCTCCTGGTATTACAGATTCAGACATCCAAGTATAAATCAGTATTCACAGGAGTGTTCAGTTCATGTTTTTATTACTTATAAAATCTGTCACATGCCACACATAAGCTAACTTTATATGATTTAGCAGTGCTGAATCTAACAAACCTCCTTCAATATTAAGCCCACATGCTTGTGTCTGCATGGTGAGACGTGACACAACATCTGAATAGGTGAGCATTAAGAAGAACTCCCACGTGCTTGTGTCTGCGTGGTGAGACGTGACACATCTGAATAGGTGAGCGTTAAGAAGAACTCCCATGTGCTTGTGTCTGCATGGTGAGACGTGACACAACATCTGAATAGGTGAGCGTTAAGAAGAACTCCCACGTGCTTGTGTCTGTATGGTGAGACGTGACACAACATCTGAATAGGTGAGCGTTAAGAAGAACTCCCATGTGCTTGTGTCTGCATGGTGAGACGTGACACAACATCTGAATAGGTGAGCGTTAAGAAGAACTCCCACGTGCTTGTGTCTGTATGGTGAGACGTGACACAACATCTGAATAGGTGAGCGTTAAGAAGAACTCCCATGTGCTTGTGCCTGCGTGGTGAGACGTGACACATCTGAATAGGTGAGCGTTAAGAAGAACTCCCATGTGCTTGTGTCTGCATGGTGAGACGTGACACAACATCTGAATAGGTGAGCGTTAAGAAGAACTCCCATGTGCTTGTGTCTGCGTGGTGAGACGTGACACATCTGAATAGGTGAGCGTTAAGAAGAACTCCCATGTGCTTGTGTCTGCATGGTGAGACGTGACACAACATCTGAATAGGTGAGCGTTAAGAAGAACTCCCACGTGCTTGTGTCTGTATGGTGAGACGTGACACAACATCTGAATAGGTGAGCGTTAAGAAGAACTCCCATGTGCTTGTGCCTGCGTGGTGAGATGTGACACAACATCTGAACAGGTGAGCGTTAAGAAGAACTCCCACGTGCTTGTGTCTGCATGGTGAGACGTGACACAACATCTGAATAGGTGAGCGTTAAGAACTCACCCATTATCTGCTGCAGAGCCACCCAAAACAAAAGTAGTCAAAAAATGAATATTGTCTGAATTGCATGAAAAGAGTTGGCGTTGTATTTATTGGGAGCTAGTGAATGTAAAGACTGAGCAGCATCTCTGCTCAATTTAAGATGATCAGTAGGGACTATTTCAGGAGGTGTTCTGTAGAGACAGGTGACAATAGGAAAGACCACAACTCTAACTCTCTCTATGTATAATGGACAACAGCATCATTGACTAAAGTAAGAAAATACCAAACCAGTGTGTTTTGTAGAGGTCAAACCTTCCTGCTCCCCATAATCCCCCCATAAGTGCTTGTATATATCCATGCAACAGTATCTATATCTATTTAAGGATCAAATGATATAGATATATTTATATAGATATAGATACAGACATAGATACAGTTAAAGATATAGAAACTCCAGCACCAAGTGATTTAGACGTAAATGAAAGAATTTAATAATGAACGTCAACATTCCACCCTCCCCAGTCCTGTGTTTCATCCCCCTGATTTTTTAATGCTGTGAGGTGTAGAAAACACACTCTCTTTAAATGCATCCTGATCTAATAGAAAAAGCAGTAAGCTCTGTTCGAACAAACATTCACAATGTGACAACCATAAATGTTATTCAGAATCCATTACTGAAGTAACAGCCTGTTTTGCACAAGAAAACACATCAAAGCAAAATAGAAACATATAAATAAAAACATATTGTCGCTTTCGTGTCTAAGACACGAATAAAGAGTCTTTGTGGGTTCTATTCAAGCAACTTTATTTTATACAAACACATCACTATAAAGGCTTACTGACTCTAACTTAAGTAATATATATACAAGCTAACAGCTATGATCATGCATGATCTCTGTCTGGCTGATCCTTCAAAATGGCAGTAGGGTTTGCATGTGTGTGAAATATATATACGTGCACGTACAGCCTTGCATGCTTCTTAAAGATATAGCACACACTTTACACTATGATCTACATCCTCCCTCTTTGAGAAATAGATCTTGCAATTGTTATGAGACAATTCGGCATGCATAAATCACAGGTAATCCTTAGTCATGCATTATACAATACTAAATACACATGTATATACAATGAAGTCCACAATGCTTCGTATTTCACACATGGCTTAGATACTCGTCCATATTGTGTAACATAAAACTGGGAATTAGCTTTAGCAACTGGAACAGTTTCTGTAAAATGATTGACCTGTGGAATGTTCGAATCACTTTCTGGAATGGAGTCAGAATTCTGAATGCATTCTGGTCTGGAAACAAGTGTCTGACTCACTCTTAGACTTAGGACCTACATCACAGAAACATTGCTGTGTACAGGAAGAAGGTGTCTATGGTTCCTCCTATACTTCACACCTTCGGAGTCTACCACATATGATCTTGGTTCAGCACAGTTACCTGTAATCTGTCCTATTTGATCAAAAGCTTTTGTTGTCTGAATTTGTACCGTCTCTCCTTCCCTCAACAGACGAAGTGATTGGCTTGATCTGTCGTAACTAGATTTTTGGATATTATGCTTCTTAAACAATTGAGCCTTGATGGTTTTAGTGTTCTTAGATTTAGGCTGCAACAAACTTGAAGAAATAGGTAGCATAGTTCTAGTTTGCCTGAAAACTAGTCTTTGAGTAGCTGAGCCAAGAATATCAACACGTGGTATGTTTCTGAGATTAAGCAAATTCAGGAATACATCGGTATTGTCACTCTTTGACCTTTCAAGTAATTGCTTTGCACTCTGCACTGCATGTTCAGCTAGACCATTGGACTGAGGATATTCAGGACTACTAGTGACATGTACAATGTCCCATTCTCTCGCAAATTTCTGAAACAACTGGCTAGTAAATTGAGTACCATTCTCAGAAAAAAGTTTGTGCGGACTACCATGAACTGAGAAATGACGTTTCAGCTTAGTAATAGCAGCTGAGGTTAGGTTAGGTAGTATATCAATCTCAAACCAATTCGAATAAGAGTCTACCAGAACTAAGCAGTGTTGATTGCTCCAGTCAGAGATATCAGTTGCTACAGTAGACCAAGGTAATTCAGGAACTGGACTTACTGAAGTAGTTCTCTTTGCAAATGCGATCTAGTACTCGCATACTGAACAAGAAGAACTCTATCAATGTCTTTTGATAATGAAGACCAAAATACTAATTCTCATGCCCTTCTCTTAGTGGATGTGGACCCTGGGTGACCACGATGCAAAATTTGGATATATTCTTGTTGTAAGGAAGCAGGAACGACAATTTTAGGACCTTTGAAAATAATGCCATCTTCCATCAACAATTCATCTCTGCAAAGAAAATACATTTGCACTTCAGGTGATACCATAGATTGCTTTGGCGGCCATCCAACATTAATATAGTAATTGAGCTTCTGCAAAATTGGATCAGTCTGAGTGTGAACTCATCAAGTATAGTGGGGGAAAAATGATGCACTGACATCACATCAAAGTCAAACGTCTCTGTGTTAAGCTGTTCTGTTGTAATCCTGGGTGATCTGGATAAGATATCAGCTAGATAGAGCAATTTACCTTTACTGTAGACCATTTTGAAATTGTACTTTTGCAATTTGAGCATCATTCTCTGTGATCTTGCTGGAGTGGAATGCATAGGCTTCTTTAAAATAGTAACTAGAGGTCTATGATCAGTTTCAATCTGAATAGCTCGACCATAGATATAATCATGGAACTTTGAACATGCAAATACTATAGCCAAAAGTTCTTTCTCAATCTGAGCATACTGCATCTCAGTTTGGGTTAGTGTTCGAGATGCACAGGCTGCTGGTCTGCCCTCTTGAAGTATAACTGTGCCTAAACCAAATTTTGAAGCATCACAGGAAAGAGTAACTGGTTTGTTCACATCATAGTATCTTAATGTAGGCGGGGTGGCAATTTTCTGCTTGATGTCTTCAAATGCCTTCTAGTGTTGTTCCAAAGATGACCATGCAACATTTTAGCATGTGAGCTCTCTTAAAGTTGCTGTCAACTCATTGAAGTCTGGTATAAATTTGCCTAAATAGTTGACCATGCCCAGAAAATGCTGTAAAGCTTGCACATTATCAGATGCTGACATTTCAAGAATAGCTGCTTGCTTGGTCGGGTCCGGACTCAAGCCTGTATACATAAACAAATGTCCTACATACAGAACTTCTGGAAATCTGAATTTGCATTTCAGAGGACTGAGCTTCAAGTTTACTTCATGTGCTCTGTCTAGAACTTTCTTGAGGTTTCTATCATGCTCTGCTTCACCATTGCCTGAAACCAATAGATCATATACTATTATGGCACAGGGATAACCCGAAAAAATTTGTTTCATTGCATGCTGAAAAACTTCAATAGCAGAATTTATTCCAAATGGCATTCTTAGGAATCTGTATCTGTCAAACATAGTACCAAAAGTAGTTAGAAATGAGGATTTGTGATCCAGCATCACTTGCCAAAATGAACTCTTTGCATCCAAAACAGAAAATACAGTGACATTCGGTATTAGAGCTGCAACCTCTTCAACCGTGTGCATTGGATGATATGGTCTTTTTTAATGCTTTGTTTAAATCTCTTGGGTCAATGCATATTCTGATTTTGTCTGAGCCTTTTTTGTGAGCAGCTACCATGGACGACACCCATTCTGTTGGTTCTATGACTGGGCAAATCACACCTTGCCACACCATTTTATCCAGAAGAGCCTTAACTTATATCTTGCATAGGTATTGGATCTCTTCCTGTTGGTCTGACTACTGGAGTGATCTCTGGGTCTAACTTCATGGAATACACAATTGGAAGTTTGCCTAACCTGTTATCAAAAACATCAGCATACTCTGAGAAAGTGGCTTCTGAAAAATTAGAACTCGGAAATGCACTTATGTGATGAACTTCTTTAGCAAAAGAAAGCAGATTAATTTTTAAACTATCTTTGAGACCCAATAAAAATTGCACTTGTCTTCAGACTACATAGAATAACAAGTTGTAACAGTTCTCATCCAAATAGCATGAAAGTACTACTGAACCCTTTGGTTTGAATTTCTTCACCTCCATAAGCAACATATCTCATACTAGTGGTTACATTAAGTTGTTCATAGGTTCATAGGTAGGTACTAGGCTATCTGTCCGAGGGCATTTATTTGCCTAGCCAGAGTGTGTCGGCTTTCGCCGCTCCATTGATTAATTAACTGAGTCTCTGTCAAGCAGAGCCAATGAAGTGATCCCAGGGGTGTATTTTCTGTTACCTATCCACTCGTCAAGGCTTCTCTTGAAGAGTGTTAGTGAGGGGCTCTGCCTAATGTAGTTAGGAATTTTGTTCCAAAGCATGGGAGCCTCTGTGACAGGACTCTATCCCTCCAGCATGTTCTATTTATTGTTATGGTGAGGTTTAGCTCACCAGAGCGCGTGGCTTGCAGTGACTTGGATTTCTTTAGGTGGAGCATGTCCATCAATTCTGAGTTGGACATGGCTTTGTAAGTCAGGCAGAGATCACCTCTGAGTAAGAGATATGCCACTGAGTACAGCTGGAGTTTTTTCAGTTGGGCTGCATAGAACATATGTTTGAGGCCAGTAATCCTCTTGGTGAAGTGCTTTTGTGGTCTTTCCAGCTGTTGGAAGTGTCTTGTGAGGTACATCCCAAATGGGATATTGTACTCTATGATGGGTCTGATGAGTGATGAGTAGAGGGGCACTATAACCTCTTTATTTCTAGATGTGAACCCCTTAGTAATTAGATGGGCCACATAGAAGGATTTCCTAGCTACTTTGGCAATATGATTGTCAAAGGAGAGATTACTGTCTACCTGGGTCCCCAGATCTTTTATTACCTCTTCTGTATTAAGGGGTCTGCTGCCTATGTGGGATGACTATGCATTTTTTGGCATTTAGCTTGAGGCCATGACTTTAACACCAGGTGTCTGTCTCACTAAGGCCTTTTTGAAGGATGTCTGTGTCAACCAGAGAGTCAATTATGGCTCCCAGTTTGCAGCCATCGGTGAACTTTTTTAGCCATTGTCCTCCTGTGTTTACCTGTACTTCTGAGAAATATATGCCAAACAGTAGGGGTCCCAGAACCGAGCCTTGCGGGAAACCACTTGTGACTGGTTTAGAGTCGGACCTGGAGCCTGCTATTCTTACCGTTCTGTCTGTAAGCCAGTTGGCAACCCATCTTGTGACATAGGGGTTTATGTTCAGGCTGGTGATTTTTTCTATAACACCCGAGTGAGGAATGGTGTTGAACGCCTTGGCGAGATCAAGGTAGCTTGTGTGAACCACCTTTCCCTCATCTATGGCCTTGGTGACTGTCTCAAAGAAGTCAACCAGGTTTAGTAGGCATGATCTGCCCTTAACAAAGCCAAACTGGGTTGGATCAAGTGTTTGGAGGTTCCCAATGTCTTTGTTAATGAGTTCCATGATGATGCGCTCCATAGCCTTGCAGACCAGGCTAGTCAGGCTTATGGGGCAATAGTTACCAGGGTCAGTTGTGGCCCCTGTTTGTGGAGCAGAATAACCATTGCTGTGCGCCATTCTATGGGCATGTAGCCTGTGGAGAGGCTGAGGTTGAACAATGTGTTTAGTTAGTTCGTTCTGTAGTTCGTGCAAGATGCAGCCTGGGACACCATCTGGCCCCACTGATGCTGTGTTTTTGGCTTTTGAAAGGTCTGTTTTCACCTGTGCTTCTGTGATTTCTGGAACACTACACTTTTCCGGTATTGTTGTGGGCCCTTTTGAAGGTGAGAGGGAGGTGAAGTTTGCACTGAATCTATCGGCCAGGATGTTGGCAATATCAGTAGGTTTAGTATATTTTGTGCTATTTTGCACTAGCTCAGAGCATATCTGCAAGTTGCCACTTAGATTCTTGACATAGCTAAAGAAGGCTTTGTGGTTATCTTTCAAATCCTTGGCTATTTTTCTTTCGAAGTTAGCCTTGGATGATTTTATGAGGGACCTTAGTTTCTTACTGATACTGATCAGGGATATCTTTCCTTCTTGGGATTTGCTTTTTTTTCTGAACTAGTTTCCTCCTTCTGTTGTATAACCTGTTTATGGCATGGGTCCACCAGACTGGTTTCCTTCTCTTAGGGGAGTGAGTCTTGGTTTTTCTAAGGATGGCACAATCCATGCATCCTTGTAGGTGCTCATAGAGTGCAATTGTAAAGGATTCTGCATCTTGGGCAGTGTTATCCTTTAGCGTGGGGGCTGTGAAACTTACCACCTCTGCCTTAAGTAAGGTGAAGTTTGCTTTAGAAAAGTTTTTCACTGTGGTTTCCTTGGTTGAGGGTGGTGGTGGGGTGCAGACATCCAGGGTGATTAGTTTATGGTGTGATCTAACCAGTGACAGGCTGACCTCCGGTACGGAACACCTGTCGCCCATGTTGGTGATGACCAGGTCCAATATGTTGTGGCCTCTGGTAGGGGAGTTTACCAGTTGATCCAGGGCATTTGAGTTGATAAATTCATCAGTTCTCACTCTAGCAAATGTGTCTGCTGATATAACATTACACTTTGAATCAGTGTTTACTTTGAGCTCCGTGGATCTTCCATTAATCCGAACAGTACAAAACACTTCACTTCTTGTTAATAAGTTCACTACATCAACTCTTTTACCAAGCAATGATACATCATCTACATAGGAAGCTGACTGCTTCAGCTCTACTTGAACAACTTGCTTTTTTGTGTGACCTTTCCTTACAACTGTGTGAGGCTTACTTGATTTGCAAATCTTTTGGAAATGATTCCATTTTTTACACTTGTGACATTGCTGACCATATGCTAAGCACTTTTCTCTTTTAGACTCATGATTCGTACCACAATTGCGACAATTAACAATAAAGCTGGATTTGGGTTTTACTGATTCATGCTTGCACTGCACTGAGCTGGCACTGGAGCTTGCACCTTTCTTAGAACTTTCTGGAAAACCTTGTGGCTTAATTGGAAACCCTGTAGCTGCCATATGCTTAGGCCTGCTCTTGTTTGCCACGTATTGCATACTATCTACATGAGCTCTGGAACCAATTGTAACCATACTCTTGTCACTCGCAAGCATACTTGTGTGTATTTCTGTCACCTCATGGATTTCACAAATTGGCCTTGCTCAACATTAAATCACTGTCATGGAGTAAAATCTTTCTCACAGCAGCACTGTTAATACCACATATAAGCCTGTCCTTTATCAGCTCATCTTTTAAATCACCAAACCAACATGTTTTAGCTCTGTTTCTCAAGTCAGTTAATTAAGCTGCAAATGTTTCCCTGTGAAATTTAAATACTGGATATTTGTAAATTATGATCATCAGTTAAAGAATTCAGTGGGTATCTGTATTTTAATAGTTTTCCATAATAGTGTGTTCGGAGCAAGGAGCACCTCATAACTTGTGAATAGATAAGATAAGTACTATAACTAGTTACCTGCAATCAAATTAGGCTGGCCTGCTAAAGCCCCAGTTGGAAAGGTGTGTGTGATAGCAGTGGCCATCATTTTAGAGTAGTCTCAGAAGATACATCTTCAGATTTCAGACTGTACAAGATAAGAGAAGCCATCTAAGAAAGCATGTTGCCTTCATTGTATTAAGACTGAAGTGAAGGGATACTGACTCCAGAAGCCATACATGCTGGGCACATGGAATGCATCATCGCCAGAGAAAAGTTACTGTGATATGCACATTGTGTTCCTCTATCAGTGGTAGTGCCTGCCCTAGCTGATAGCAGAGTTAGTCCAACACATACTGCTTTGTTTCTACCATGAAGTCTTGATAGCCTCTTACAACTCCAAACAGTGGATTTGGAAAAATGTGCTGAAGCAGCATCCAGAGTGTTTACATTCTGCTAGGTTTACATGTTATGTACTAATGGACTTTACTGATTGAATAAATATAAATATAGCCATACCTGTCTCACCAGATTTCAGGAATCAAACTTGCCCTTCTTGTCTTATCATATCTTACAGGGCCATCTTCGAGGAACAAATGATGACATAAGGCTCTTCAGTGTACAGTGCACTCAGACTGGGACCAAGCTTAACTTCTTTCAATGACAAACATCTAAAATAGAATTCTTTTCCTACATCACTTCATTCACATAATTTATTTTTGTAGTTGAGTAATATTTTTAGCTACTTAGCCCTCAGTCTTAGGCTCAGTAGCAAACTTCCAGGATGCAAGCTTTTCTACAGTCTCTTTGCCAGGCCCACAACTTGTTATCTATTAGCATTGTAAGAGTTAACTCATCACATTACCTTATTACTGTAAGGCACATCCAGAATAGAACAGAAGACATGATATAATTCATCCATGAAATCATCTTAAATTGGTAGCTAATTAACCAGACCTCTCATCTCTCCATATTTTGGAGGAATGTACCTGTTTTCATGCTTAATTTACCATTACATGTGATGTACCAATTTTTGGAGGTATTTCCCTATTTTCAGGCTTGTTTTATCCCCTCGTGCAATTTTCTGAATTCCACTCATCACACGTGGCTTTTGAAGGTGTCTAGTACACATATGACCACACTATGTGACCAACGTACTAGTGTCGCCAATAAATGAAAGAAAAAGGACACACATCTTACATCACCCTTTTTAGAAGCAAATTAACTTGTGTGGTAGAATTTTGCAATACAGTTCATTAAAGTCTACAGATTTTATACTGTTTCTTTGATAATGTGTTTATATTTTTTCTATCATATTTGTCACTATTTTTATGTGTTTCTGAGTAGTATCCCATATTCCTACTGGAAATGGGAAAAGTTAAATGCTATTTGGTATTTAAATTTTATGCTAATTAGATGTCTAGATGTCTTGAATTTTGACTGGATATGCTTACTTTTCAGGGGCGTTTGTACCTACTGGTATTATCAATGTCTGCTGATTGAGGGTATACCTTTACAAAGGAACACGGAGCATTTTTTACAATTCTTGGTATCTGATAAGTAGAACATTGATATATGGAGCATGTTCGAGCTCAGAATGTACAATAAAATTCTTCATCATTTCTGTCCTGTGATTGGACATCATACTTCTGTTGATTTGTCAATCCTAATAAAGCACTGCTAGATAACCATGTTTAGTTGCGTCTGCAATTAGAAATGGGTTCATATGGATTCTAAAGAAAAAGACGAAAATGAGCAAGCAACGGACTCTTCAACAGTTTATTAAAAGTAAGCGCTTTCACTGAAACAAGTGATTCAGCTTCTTCAGACAGTTTAAAAACTCATTGCCTCCTAGTTTAAAAGTACTCACACAAATATCCTAAACCAATAAGCTGACAGCCCACAACCATGATGTCATACATCAGCTTTCATTTAAAGCAGCATTAACCACGTTAAAACAAAGTAAATCGTAAAAATAAGCCTCATTCAACCCTGGAAAAGCATATGTGGCTGTTTCAATCTGCCACTCCAACTCAGCCTCTTCTAGTTTGAGTTCCCAAGGCCCCCCTCTCCGATTGTGCTCCACTAATTGCAACACAACAAACAAAAAAACTATGGCTGGGAAAAATGAGAGTATGTTTGGCTAGAACATTGGTACTAATTTTGTTATTGATACTGTACTCATGCTCATAAATCCTTTGCTTTAACTTCCTCACAGTTTTCCCAATGTAGAATGCCTCACACCTGTCACAAATAGCTCTATATACAACTCCCTGAGAATCACAATTATATCTATCATGCTTATGGTACTCCTTATCTCTAATTTTGACTTTATTGGTTGTTTTAATGAACTTACATTGCCGGTATCTCCCACATTTTGTCATACCTGTATTCACTTTAGAAAATCTTCTTGGCCTCTCAACTATTCAACATTGGGAAAACTGAGAGGAAGTTAAAGCAAAGGATTTATGAGCTTGAGTACAGTATCAATAACAAAATTAGTACCAATGCTCTAGCCAAACATACTCTCATTTTTCCCAGCCATAGTTTTATGTTTGTTGTATTGCAATTAGTGGAGCACAATCGGAGAGGGGGGGCCTTGGGAACTCAAACTAGAAGAGGCTGAGTTGGAGTGGCAGATTGAAACAGCCGTGTATGCTTTTCCAGGGTTGAATGAGGCTTTATCTATCAAAAGTCTGTTGAAATTGAAAGCCCTGGCGAGGTAGGCTTAGTCATTGCTTTACCTTATTTATTTATTTATTAGTTTATATTTGTTCTAATATAGGAATACATATACATAAACACAAAAATATTCCTTGGGTGTACACTTATTTTATGAAGATGTATCCTATTAATTAATTATTTATTAACTATTCATTTACCTAGGTGTAATATTTTTATGATTTACTTTGTTTTAACATGGTTAATGCTGCTTTAAATGAAAGCTGATATATGACATCATGGCTTTGGGCTGTCAGCTTATTGGTTTAGGATATTTGTGTGAGTATTTTTAAACTAGGAGGCAATGAGTTTTTAAACTGTCTGAAGAAGCTGAATCACTTGTTTCAGCAAAAACGCTTACTTTTAATAAACTGTTGAAGAGTCCGTTGCTTGCTTGTTTTCATCTTTTTCTTTGGTTTTCGTCAGTTTGCTATTTTTTCATATGGATTCTAAATGTGTACAGACATGTGATCTGGCATGCATCATCTGGAGTTCACTTCCTTCCTGAAATTCTCAGATATTTGTTATTGCTACTTTGCTGATGCTTCATAAAACAGAGTGGAACCTTCAAAAACATATTCTAAAAGAGACATTATGAGAATGAAATTTCTCAATTTTTCATTAATCAAGGAAGCTACAGTGCCTGTCATGTAGACAAAGGAGTAAGAGAAATGGGCATAATAAATATGTTATGACTAAACATATATACTTCCTTAGATAATTCATTGTGATGGGCAGAGAATCCCCCCATACTAATGGTTCACCCACCTATATGCTTATTTCATTTACTAAACCACTGGTTTGTGTCCTAGGTGATCAGAGACAGAATACGCCGGATTCTGAAGCAGCCAAAACCACAGATAAAGAAGCAAAGTGACAGTATAGCAACCCTTGGAGTGGATGACATTAAAGTACCTGTAAGTTCCCATGACTTTTTTTGGGGGGGGTGTAATTTGACTGCAAGGGTACCTTCAAAGATTTGCATGAAATCTATTTAGCTGGTATGCAGAAGTACAGACTGGTTTGGTAGTAACTGCCAAAATGGAGTGTATTTTTGATTTCCCTCTTCAACATATCTTCACTGCTGGCACACCACGGATATGCCTAATACAATTAAGTGCATAAATTGGTTGAAGAAATATGATCAAGGCCAATGAGGCTGAAAACAGAGAGACAGAAAGTTTAAATTTAAGTTTCGTGTTTAGACTCCTAGCATTTAGCATCATGACCTTTAATTTGCATTTTGATGAAATGTTCATGTTGGTAGTTTTGACCATATGGCATTGCCTAAAAAAGGCACAAAGGAGGAAGCAAGAGCCTTTGCCAAGAGCCTGAAGCCCAAGGGAGACAGATGCACACCATCTCTGGCAAAGCATCGTGGTTTGTCAGTCATGTCTTCCCAGGCTGTCAAGTACTGGATTCACTTGGAATGACACCAGAAACTAAGTCAATTGTTAAACTCAATAATTTTCTGTTTGTATTGAGGCATCATTGTGGGTGATGGTAGAATGTTGCTTAAGGCTAGGAACATACCTGCCTGGCACACATATTCAGACAGCTCGATCATGTCTCTCTTCATATAGTCCAGGGAAGTATGTCTCACGTCATTCATTCCAACATGGACTATGACAGAGTCATAACAGTGCCTGTTGTTGAGAGATTTGAGTGCATGGGTGATATAGCGGATTCTGGCACCTGACAAACAACCAACTGTGAAATTCTCCTTATCCAGCCTGGTGAGGAGCACATCTGTGTGTCTCACAATGGAGTCTCCTATGACTAATATGTTGGATTTATGTTTAGGCCTTAGTGGCTGTGAGACATAGTTGTGTGGACTGTGTTTGGTATGTGGTGTGGTGGGCAGTGGAGTTCACGTGTGTTTTTGGCTCGGAGGTCTCTTTTGTTTCAGTATGTTTCTGTTGAGGACCTCTGTATATATGGGTGTGTGTTGTGTGGGTGCGGGTGGTGTTTGAGGTGTGGTGTTTGCATTGACAACCTTCTCAGTACCAGATATACTGGCTTGGGAGGGAGAGAGCATTGACTCTAGGTTCTTAATGTAATTGCATTTCTCACAAATTGTATTCCTAAGTGCTAGTAGTAGAGGGCTGTGTGTGTACATGAGGCAGTTGCTACACTTTCTCAGGATGCCCATAATAACCAGACTGGCAGGAGAAGGCATAGGAAATTGTCCAGCCATATTTGTCAGAAACTGAGGGAGAGAGGTCAAAGAGAGCTATGAGGGTAAAGGGTGGAAGGTCTAAGAAGTAGTACTACTAGGTGATCACACATGTGCTACTAAGGGAAAATTTGTAGCTGGAATACCTCAAAAAGGGTTAAAAACTGTGCAGCTGCAGCTCTGGATGCAGCAAACCTGTATCAAGACTATGCTACTCAATTTAAGGGTTAAGAAAATAGTAAAACTCACAAAAAACACAGACTAACCACTTACAGACAAAAGCAGAACTCACAATATGAAAAATACAGTTAAACAGTAATGAAATGCAGTAAAATGCAATTAAACAGTAATAAATTGCAGTTATTCAGTAAATTACTTTGAAACAGTGCAAATGTGATAAATTAGCTCACAATGACAACAGTAAAAAACAGCTCAAACAAAGTATAAGGCTACCGACAAGTAGTAATAACTGCTGCAAAACAAATGCAGTTGAACACTTAAGCACAAGCAAGATGAAGTAGAAAGAGGCAATTTTTTTTTTTTAAAGTAGAAAGTGTAAAGACAAAAGATAATTCAAAGTTAAGAAGCTAAAAGGGTAGGCCTTCACAACTGATCTCATTGTAATCAGTAGAATGAGCTGATGTAATGGGACTGGGGGGAGTGTCCAATATCAAATTTATAGTAGAGGTGGGCAACTCAAAAGCCGCCAAGCTTAAATACCACAATAACAGTTGAGCAGGTGGGTGGGATACAAGATCAAAACAGTGTAAGAAACTTCTCTGTGTGGAAGATTTTCAGTCCATATATCTCTAGTTAATCACTGTATAGTCATCAGATCAGGCAATAGTCATAGAAGTAGCAAACTTAAACTCGTCTTAAGTAAAAAAGAAATAATAAAAAATATATAATTGTACAGAATTACTAAGTATTCAAAAGTAATCCAAGCAAGGCAGGCAGTTTGCTTCCAGTCAAAAATCCTTTATTAAGTACACAGACAAGCGATCCAAGCAAAACAAAAATAGAGTAATAGTTTCCTCACAAGCTTTCTAAATATATATATATATATATATATATATATATATGCATGTGTGTATATATATATATATATATATATATATATATATATATATATACTTTTTATCAGGCAAGGGAGTGGTTTATTGTGCTGTAAAACAAAATGTTATTGGTACACATGTTAAATTCACATCCCTTCCCCCATCGGTGTGACATTCGAGCTGGTCCTGCCCTACATAGTAGCTGTCATAATAATATAACCCTTATGTACTTTAAATAAAATTTATAATGATGTGGTACCTCTTATTTAACCAGATTATTAAGTCTGTGATTTATCCAAGACAATATAATGGCTGGAAATATATTAACCTTAGTCCATTTGGCAATCAAAAAATATATATAAATATATACATATAAACTTTGCATGTAAAAAATCAATTGTACATATCATAGTCTATTTTCATAACCTATTGTTAACAAAGATCGCTTTCGTCCTTCTAGACTTCTTCAGGTCAGTGTACAAGAACCCTAGAAACTATCTAAAAAAATATTATTGTGTAATAATTAGTATTGTTATTACACATCATTTTCAGTAAAGTGGAAAAAAAGACAACCAGAAAAAGAAAAAATAATAAGAAAAAATGTATGATGATGGAAACAAAATATACACTTAAATTACAATTGATTTAAAATGGTATTTAAAACCAACTGGTAGAATAAAATAAAATAAAATAAAATTAGTCATGTAAACAATGTGGCAATTTTCTAAGTTCCAGTACACTTTTAATTGAACAGTAGTAGTTTAGTCCAGGCTTCCTAAAAGAGTTCAGCTTTAATTGCACATGAGTTTATGTTTCTCCAGAATATTCGGGATGTCTCCTTCAAGATCACCCATGTCTATGCAATCCAGGATCTGGAACTTAAAACCTGTGTGTCTTTTATGAAGAGAAAGGTGTTTGGCTAGTGCATTATTTTTACATCCAGAGTGGATTTCTGACAGATGACATGAAATCCTATGCTTGAGTTTATTTACGGTCTTGCCCACATAGAATACATCACATTCATTGCACTGTGCCCTGTAAATTACTTTTGTAGTGTTACAGTCACCCCCTGCACTGGTCTTAATAATTTTCTTTAAATAAGGGCAATAAAAACTATCACCTTGCTGTATAAATATACAAAATGTACAATTAGTTTCACAACTTTTAGTGTTTCTCTCATATGGTCTAGGTTTAAAGTCAACAAAACTTCTAATGTTCCTGGCCTTCCTATAAACAAAGGATGGGGCTTCACCTAAGATTTTAATCAGAAAAGGGTTTCCTGTGACAATGTCCCAGTTTTCTTCAATAACATTTTTGATACTGTGATAATCCAAAGTGTATGTCAGGATGCAGCTA
Organism: Protopterus annectens; assembly: GCF_019279795.1. Taxonomy (NCBI): domain Eukaryota; kingdom Metazoa; phylum Chordata; order Ceratodontiformes; family Protopteridae; genus Protopterus; species Protopterus annectens. Next base: position 452,163,938 of record NC_056738.1, read on the forward strand.
TTTTTGCATTTGTTATTCTCTGTGGAATTTCTTAACATTCTCCTACTGGGGAGGTTGAATGAAGGTGCTTCAGTCCTTTTCACTTCTATAATGGGTTCCAGGATGTTTTTTAACACCTGACTTTCATAGCCTCTCACTAGAAAATCATACCTAAACTGTTCAGGTTTCTCAAAAATGGTTCCATCTCTGTGATAATTCTAGCTAATCTATAGCCCTGGGACTTCACTACATTATATTTGTTTTTTTGTAGCATGAAGACTTTTACTGTGGAGTAATAAGTTAACCCTCGTTGGTTTTCTGAATAGATCAGTGGTGATTCTGTTATTGTTGGTGTTCTTGGAAATCTGCATATCTAAGAAAGTGGTTGAAGTATAGCTATAGGAAGAAGTAAACTTCAGGAAGGGGATTGTTTGATTGAGGCAAGTGATAAAATCTCCAAGCTGCAAGGTGTCACCTTCCCACACAATAAAGATGTCATCAATAAAACATAAACAGTATGTGATATGCTTTATGAAGTGTGTGTTGTTTAACACAAATTCCTCCTCCCACTTCCCCAGGGCTATGTTAGCTATGCTGGGAGCCATGGCAGCCCTACATCGCTATACCAGTTTTTTTGTAGTGTTTGCCATTGAAAGTAATGAAATTGAAGGCCAGTACAAGATTAATGAGCTTGCTTAAATTTTGCAGTTGTGCCTGTGTGCCTTGATTATGTTTCTTAAAAGAGTCCATAGCTGCTGTTATACAGTAATTGTGAGGGAGCACTGTGTACAAGGATACCACATCAATAGTTAATAAAATACTGTCAACTTCCACTGCAATGTTTTTTATTTTCCTCAAAAAATCCATTGAATCTCTTATGTATGACTTATTCTTTTCTGCTAAAGGTTTCAGCACATAATCAAGGTAAATGGCTGTGGCTTCAGTAAGGGCACCTCCTCTTGCTACCACCTGTCTATAAGGTGGGTCTTCTCTGTTCTTTGGTATTCAAAAAAAGTAAGGTAAATGTGGGCATGGGCTCCATAAATAATTATAAAGATTTTCAGTAATCAGTTTTTCTTCCCATAATGTGGTGAGATTAGTGTTCCATAAATCATATGCTCTTTTTATGTCATCCATGGTAAATAACTCATAAAATCTGTTATCCTCCAGCATGTTCTCTATCTTTTGGTTGTTACTAGTGGTATCAGTCACAAATATACCTCCTCCCTTGTCTGCCTTCATTACATTCCTGGATTTATCATTGCCTAGGTCAATCAATGCTTTTCTTTCTCCCTGTGTTAAGTTATAAAGTTTTTTCTTAGGAGTTTTTTAAGGAGTTTCGTAATATCCATCTCACATTTCACTTTGAAAGCAGATAATGTTTGATGTAGTGATGGACAATGGCTGCTAGTCATTTTTTATAATTTCATCAATAGGCTTATTTTCAATGTCATTACTTTTGCCATGAAACTGTGCCCTTAAGTTGAGCTTCCTAACAAACATTTTAAGGTCTATCAGTACCTGAGCAACCTCACTCCTGCAGCTTGGTACAAAAGTAAGTCCTTTGGACAACACAGTTTTTTCATCTTCATTCAGTGCTTTAACAGAGTGGTTCCAGATAAGTGGAGCACCTGTTACTGTGGCACCTGTTATTGTTGTTATTGTACCTGTTATTGTGGCTAGTTCCTCCATCTGAGTCTGGGACCTGGGTTGTAGTTGTGTTCCAGTCGGTATTGCCCAGGTATTGTATTTCTGTCACCCCTGTCCACTGTTTGGTTATCCTGTCTCCCTGGGAGTTCGTGGATAGAGTCTGAGACCTCTGGAATTCCTCCTCTGCTTTCTGGAATCTCTGTGGGCTGTAGTAGTATTCCTCACTGTGGCTGTGGTAGGGGGGAACCTGGTAAGAGGGACAAGCTCTCGGGCTGTGGTGGTGGTCGTCATTCTTGTTCTGGTACTGGTGCTGGCTTTGGTATTGGTGTGGTGGTTGATGTCTGTGCTGTCGATATTGGTCTTCCTGAAGAAACTGTTCTGGTACTGGTGCTGGCTTTAGTATTGGTGTGGTGGTTGATGTCTGTTCTGTCAATATTTGTCTTCCTGAATAAACTGGTCTCTTTGAGGTGCTGCTGCTCCTGGTAGTTGGATTTTCTGTTTTCACAGTTGTCCTGGTAGTCCTGTAATTCATCCTGTAGAACTCTCTGTTGGTTCTGGCGTGTAATGAAGGCAGACAAGGGAAGAGGTATACTTGTGACTGACACCACTAGCTACAACCAAAAGATAGAGAACATGCTGGAAGATAACAGATTTTGAGTTATTTACCATGGATGACATAAAAAGAGCATATGATTTATGGAACACTAATCTCACCTCATTATGGGTAGAAAAAATTATTACTGAAAATCTTTATAATTATTTATGGAGCCCATGCCCACATTTACCTTACTTTTTTGGAATACCAAAGCCACACAAGAACAGAGAAGACCCACCTTATAGACTGGTGGTAGCAAGTGGAGGTTCCCTTACTGAAGCCACAGCCATTTACCTTGATTACTTGCTGAAACCTTTAGCAGAAAAGAATAAGTCATACATAAGAGATTCAATGGATTTTTTGAGGAAAATAAAAAACATTACAGTGGAAGCTGACAGTATTTTCTTAACTATTGATGTGGAATCCTTGTACACAGTCTCCCTCACAATTACTGTATAACAGCAGCTATGGAGTCTTTTAAGAAATATAATCAAGGTACACAGGCACAACTGCAAAAGTTAAGCAAGCTCATTAATCTTGTACTGGACTTCAATTTCTTTACTTTCAATGGCAAACACTACAAACAACAAACTGGTATAGCAATGGGGCCTGCCATGGCTCCCAGCATAGATAACATAGCCCTTGGAAAGTGTGCTGAGGACATTGTGTTAAACAACACAGACTACATGCAGCATATCACATGCTATTTACGTTTTATTGATGACAACTTTATTGTGTGGAAGGGGACACCTTGCAGCTTGGAGATTTTATCACTTATCTCAATCAAACAACCCTCTTCTTGAAGATTACCTCTTCTCATAGCTATATTTCAACCACTTTCTTAGATATGCAGATTTCCAAGGACAAAAACAATAAAAGTCTACATCCTACAAAAAACAAGTATAATCTAGTGAAGTCCCAGGGCTATAGATTAGCTAGAATTACCAAAGAGATGAAACCATTTTTGAGAAACCTGAACAACTTAGAAAATGATTTTTTAGTGAAAGGCTATGAAAGTCAGGTGTTAAAAAACATCCTGGAACCCATTGTAGAACTGAAAAGGATTAAAGCACCTTCACTCAACCTCCCCAGTAGGAGAATGTTAAGAAATTCCACAGAGAATAACAAATGCAAAAATAGCTGCATCCTGACATACACTTTGGATTATCACAGTATCAAAAATATTATTGAAGAAAACTGGGACATTGTCACAGGAAACCCTTTTCTGATTAATGTCTTAGGTGAAGCCCCATCCATTGTCTGACAGAAATCTGCTTTGGATGTAAAAATAATGCACTAGCCAAACACCTTTCTCTTCATAAAAGACACACGGGTTTTAAGTTCCAGATCCTGGATCGCATAGACATGAGTGATCTTGAAGGAGATATCCTGAATATTCTGGAGAAACATGAACTTGTGGCAATTAAAGCTGAACTCTTTTAGGAAGCCTGGACTAAACTACTACTGTTCAATTAAAAGTGTACTAGAACTTAGAAAATTGCCACATTGTTTACATTACTAATTTTATTTTATTTTATTCTACCAGTTAGTTTTAAATACCATTTTAAATCAGTTGTAATTAAGTGTATATTTTGTTTCCATCATCATACATTTTTTATTATTTTTTTCTTTTTATGGTTCTCTTTTTTCCACTTTATTGAAAATGATGTATAATAACAATACTACTTATACAATAATATTTTTATAAATAGTTTTTAGGGTTTTTGTACACAGACCTGAAGAAGAATGAAAGTGATCTTTGTTAATAGGTTATGAAAATAGAATATGATTTTTACAATTGATTTTTTACATACAAAGTGTATCTGTATATATATATATATATATATATATATATCTATATATATATATATATATATATATATATATATGTATATATATATATATATATATATATATATATATATATATATACATATATATATATTTATTTATTTATTTATTTATTTATTTTGATTGCCAAATGGACCAAGGTTGATATATTTTCAGCCATGTATTGTCTTGGATAAAATCACAGACTTAATAATCTACTTAATAATCTGGTTAAATAAGAGGTACCACATCATTATAAATTTTATTTAAATTGCATAAGGGTTATATTATTATGACAGCTACTAGGTAGGGCAGGACCAGCTCAAATGTCACACTGATGGGGGAAGGGATGTGAATTTAACATGTGTACCAATAACACTTTGTTTTACATCACAATAAACCACTCCCTTACCTGATAAAAAAGTATATATATATTTAGAAATCTTGTGAGGAAACTATTACTCTACTTTTGTTTTACTTGGATCACTTGTCTGTGTACTTAATAAAGGATTTTTGCCTGGAAACAGACTGAATATCTTGCCTGGATTATTTTCGAATACTTAGTAATTCTGTACAATTATATATTTTTTATTATTTTTTTTTTTTACTTAAGACGAGTTTAAGTTTGCTACTTCTACTACTACTGTCTGATCTGATTAATATACAGTGATTAACTAGAAATATATGGACTGAAAATCTTCCACACAGAGAAGTTTCTTACACTGTTTTGTTTTTGGACCCAATATACTTATTTAGTGGGTTGTTTTGAGACTTCGGCGATACCACAGAGATTACTTGTTTTTTTTTGGGAATACAAGATCAGAACAGAGATAAGGATTGAATTCACCAGGGCTAAAAAAAGTTGCACAGTTTAAACAGATATACACCAAATATTGTTTTAGTTAATCAGAAGTGCAGAAAACAGTTGAAAATAAGCACTTATCTTTTGTAGTATCACAGCAGTTTTTCTAAACAGCATAGCAATGACAGAAGGCCTAACTCACTGCAGCTTTGAGCAAACAAGCAGTTGCATGAGTTACAATATAGATTTTTTTAACCAAAATTGTGGGTAATAAGAAACCCTAAAATATGATCTTGCAAGATACTTGTTTAAGAAGTAGATTCTTCTAGGAGTCAGAAAACATGGAAATAATATTTTGCCAAGAGTAGCTGTAAAAAGACCTTCTGGCTGGTGGCTCTGAAAGATTGTAGAAAGGATGATGGCTGATAATATTTATAATATTGATCCATTGCTGTGGAAGTAAAGAAATGTGACTTTTGCTATCAATGTAGTTAGCCACTGAATTTCAAAATACATCACGTGTGGGCTATGAAACCTATCTGTTCAGATGTGAAATATGATACCAGTTCTAACTGAAAAAAGATTAAGTAAGTTGCATACATTTCAAATTTGGGACATGAAGAATCATTGGTGAATTTTATAATATTGAACTTGTCTTTAAATGAGAAAAGAGTAGCACACCCCCTCATTTGAAATGATGTTTTCTGGAAAGTAAAGATTATGAGTATATTTCAGATAAATTGTGAAGTTTAAGAAAAACAGAATTAAATAAAATGTAAGCTGGAAGTGTGGCCAAATGGGATGGAGAGGTATATTATTTTGAATTTGGAAGATGAAAACCTATAGTATCTCCTTAATATGGTATATGTACATATAATATATTATGCATGTCAATTAAGGCTATGATTTGAATATAACTTGGAAGAAAATCTAAGCACCCAATGCCCCAATACATGGTGAGAAGAGTCCAGGCAAAAAGAAAATTCAAAAAAGACTTGCATGAAAGTTATTTAAAATCACTGCACCATATTTAAGATGTGCCATGGCCCCCTCCTGCTGCAGTTCAGTGTTACTACTGAAATACAAATCCAAGTGCATGGCATGCTTGGAACTTACAACCATCTGATTGACCTTCCTATTGTCAAAGGTTTGTGCAGTACTTACCAAGCCACTGATGTTGTTCTAACTACTGTGATTGGAAGACTAAAGAATACCCCTGAAACTGTGCAAGAATTAGTCTACAGCTAGCATATGAAATCACTCAGTTTGTAAAATGCACAATATTTATACTGGCTGAAAGACTAATATAAATCATTCATATGTTACCATGTGCAACAGCATGGCAAGTGGTTCCACACTCTGAGGAAGCACTTATTTAGATTACAATATTTATGTGTTCTTTATTTTGATGATTATATTGTTCAACATATTTTGTACCATGCTAGCACACTGCAAAAAATGGTCTCAATTTACTTGTTGAGATGTTTAACTTAATATGCTGCCATAACTGTATTTTAACATTTATTAACATGTAATCCCTTTTAATTTTGAGATCTTAAGTTTGCTGCCTGAAATTTCAGGTAGTACACTGTTTTCAATAACTGATGGTCATGATGTATACTCATAAAAATAATTTGTTAAATTTGAGTCAAAATATTGAAGACTACCTAAGCTACAAGTTGTATTTTTTTAATAAATTGACTAATCACTGACTATGATCTAGTTCTTTTTAGTAATTTCTTGCAGTATTTATTTGTGTTTCTGGTGAATGGTTCAGGCAAAGATGATGGAAGAAAATCTTTGTCTGAAATCATCATTGTATAGGGATCTACTTATTGTATACAGCTCTATTTAGACTATAACAAAATAATACAGCTGAAAGGCTAGCAAATGTTCACTAGTGTCAGTTAAGTATAGAGTAAAGATATGACATTAAGTAAAATAAGATGGTGTGCTTCAGGAAATTAACACCACTGTCCCATTTTTTTAAAGACTAAAGCATTTTTTTATTAATAAGAGTTAGTCATGTCTTGCCTTTACTGGTGTTTCATTTAATAACCTAAGCCCTTACCATCAGTGGCTATTATTTAATATTTTATAAAGTCATATAATTTCTAAAATGTATACTATGCATTTGCACTTGATATTAATTTGAATTTTGAATATGATTTAAAATTATTGATCTGTGATTTGTTCAGATGACAGAGTGGACCACAAATCTGATTCCATGGTACTTTGAGAAGAGTAGTTTTAAGAGGTAATTGCCAATACTCCTACAGTCAGTATGTTATGGTACAATCATCACTATTCATTAGTATTCTACAGCTAGTAATTCTTTGTTACTCATGGATAAGAGCAACAATCACAGGAAACATGATTAACAAATACGACAGTAATGTGATTGTTACATTGCATTGTACATGTTTGGCATCAGCAGTGTGTTTCATACAATTGCCCTCTTTTTCTTCTTTATTTGCAGAGTTCCTGTGAGACATTAAGAAGTCATCCAGAAGGGGCGTATTCTACCAACATTCTACCTAACCATCATCATCACCACCATTCTCCGCATGGAGTATTTGAAGACTTTGCCTGCTAGGCTTATGGTGATCAGCTTTGGTGGTGGATCAGGACCCCAGTGTAGACATGCAACAACTACAACTAAAATAAAAAAAATATGTTCTACCCATAGATCCTCAAGAGACAAGCTACAGCCCAAAGTCTAGCACCAAGCCTGCTCATACACCCATATATATATACATATATATATATGTAAAATATATACATAAATTCTCTCTATATATATATTTATAAATATATAAATATTACATACTGCACATTAAGAAAATCTCTACTGAACCACTGCAGTAATATTCCATAGTGAATACATCTAACTTCTCTTATGAATTTTAGACTTGTAGAATGGATCTGTTTTCTTTACTTTTTATATGAGTATTACTATCAAACTCAACAACTTCTGTACAAATATTATTAGTAAGGGACAGGATATACTCATGGTTTGTCTATCAGCCATCATAATGTTAGTATGTAATTTCTGCTTCAGAAATTTCCAGTGTATATTATCAAGTGCTGTTTGAAATGTTTCACTGCACCACACTTTGAAGTATTCATTCTTTAATGTATCATATACTATATACCCATTGCAAAATGTATAATCATTATATTATGAGCTCTGTTCACAGTGAGTACACAATGAACTGTTTTTAATGAAAGGAAAGTATGGTAATACATGGACCATCAGATACTTTAGAAAAGTGTTTCCATTTTCTTCTACCAACAAGAAATTTACAGAATGACTGTTATAATTTACAGAATGACTATTATAATTTACAGAATGATTGTTATAATTTACAGAATGACTGTTATAATTTACAGAATGACTATTATAATTTACAGAATGACTGTTATAATTTACAGAATGACTGTTATAATTTACAGAATGATTGTTATAATTTACAGAATGACTATTATAATTTACAGAATGATTGTTATAATTTAGAAGACCTGTTCTGAGCAGCAGAAAGCAAGATAGGAGGATAGCTTTCTTAACAGACAAATTCACTTTGACTGGGACTTGCAATCTGATTTGTGAGTTGTGGCTTGTGCACTTGTTTACTGTGTCTTTAATGCAGGGAATATGTAAGGGAGCAGTAAAGTGTAGCATGATGAAAAGTAGCTTTTATAGAGGCTTGATTAATTAAAATGATTAAGTCTTAAACATCAGATGGGTCCTAATAGCCACTAGCAGCTAATCATTCAAATACAGTTCTAAGCTTAAATGTTCTGACCCTTTTCTTATTGATTAGGGAAAACAATAAAGTGGGCTATCTAGTTATAGAGGTATTCATCACATATTGCTTGACAGTGAGCAGACATGACATGTGAATACACAACACATTCACTATTGAGTGGAGAACAAAGGTCGGTGCATTAAAAGTATGCCCTAGTTAGATATGGAATATAATTTCCTAAGCACAAGACATCATTTGAAAATGACTTACTCGATAAGTAAAATCTTCAGTCAAGTATGGTGGATCATGGCAAATCTATATCCTTACTTTAGGAATAGTGGATCAGTTGAGAAACTGCTTGCTTTTCTGATAAACGTGGTGAATCCTAGTATAACAGTGTGGGTTTGTTATTGCGGGTTCCTATTAAATGATCGAAGACACATTCTTTCGAATGCATCTTGATCAAACTTGAAAGCACGAAAAGGCAAAATAGCGAAACGACATATAAGCGATTTCTTTCCCTGGGAAAGAAATCGCTTGGCCGCTTCCATTACTTTGCTGTTTTCATGACTGCAGTGTGATCTCGGAGTTGGTATATTTAAGTAGGGGGGTGGGGACACAGCCTCCCATATCGGGGGGTTTGGGGGGTGAAGCCCCCCACTTTATGTCCTTTTTTTTTTGGAACAGCGATTTCCCTTGGAAAAAAATCTCTGTTCTTAGTGTTCAAGATTGTAAGCTTTTGCTTACATGGATTTGATAAATCATTGTTCACTTTTTTATGCATTCGATGATTTAACATAGACCCTTGTTATGCGTTATAAGTCATAAACATGAACTACTATAAAAAGGCTATGGACTTTAGCATGACTAGCCAATGAATAACAGTTTCATTTTTTCAGATATAAGTGATAAAACAGGGTTTAAGCAAAAACATTTAACTTAAATTGTGAGGCAGGGAGAGTTTACTGTAATTATAAAACAGAAGTAAAAAGCATTCTAGTAAATCAAACAGTGGTTTTGTGTGCAGCATTGTCTCTCTTTCAGCTCATTGACCTGTTTAAGTGTAACCTGGATGAATGGATTGGCAATTGTAAAGACACACAGGATATGGCCCCTCAAGCCCTCAGTGAAGGGAGTCAAAACCAGGTATAAATCAATTATAACAGTGGGTATCTATGATATGGGATATTGTGACTAGGATACTAATGGTCTACTGGATCAATGGGCTAGTATTATTTTATGAAACTATGAACCTATAAAGAATTCCAATAAATCGCAAAACTAAACAGCAGCACCATCGTGTTTGTTTATAACCTAGTATCCTGGCAGTTTTAAAGGAAGAATAAATGAAGTCTGGTTTGGATGGGGAGAGGTGATGCCCTGCATAAATCTGTAGAAAGCATATAAAAGGTGAAAGCATAACACTACTACACTGAAATTCAGGTAATGCTTTGGTTGTCAAATGGGTTAATTAAGAAGTAAAAATATCCACTCTTCCTTGCAACTGATGCCCTCTGTCTCAGGAACATAACAATGAGACTGACCAAAAAAGCATAAGAAAAAAGGAGACATACTTTTTTTTCTAAAAATGTATAAGATGCTGTATTAGTATTGATATTGATGTGGATACACTGGTCCACTGACAAAGTGGCAAGGCTTTCTTATGGTAACAAACTAGAATCAGTGCAAATGTCTTGCCATTTTAACATGACAGCTGAAAAAGGAAGGTAATGAGAAAAGAGTTAACATTCAGTGACTGCTTTATATCTGTAGCAGAGGGTAGGAATCATATCTACAAGAGTGTGAAAATCTCCATTAGAAGCTAGTGGTAAACGTGGATTCCAGCAGCACTAGAATGAAAGGAAGGCAGGTAGCTGGTGCTGATAGATAATGGATACTCATACATTGTGCCTACAATGCAAGTTCAGGCCTTCAAAGAAAAATGGATTCTGAAACAAAAAGGTGAGAGTAGCTCAGCATAAAGTATGCTGTCATGACTATACCTTAAGGTGGCTCGGTCCTGCTACAGCAGATCATTCACCTGTTCAGGTGTTTGTTTTTTATATTTTATAAGTGGCTTAAAGGGCTTTTAGGATGACTATGTTAGCAAAGGAATTGCAGAACAACAATGAATGAATGTAGATGGAATTTAATTCCTAACAATGATAAAAAAGTATATGTGCAGTAATGCACCCACACATATCTCTATACTGATAGATATGTAAATAACTACAAAGGCAGGGGGCTACACAGACAGATAGATGATAGATCAATCAATATATACGTAGATATAGACATATAAATTGATGAACAGGTATGATGACCCAGTTAAAGTGTCATAAGGTATTGCAAGTGTAAGATCATGCCTAGAGAAACACTTTGTGAAATATAGTATACCACATACACATGATAAAACAGAGTGGCCTCTACACTAGAAAGCCAATATAAATATTGCAAAACTGGGCATGTTAATTCATGCCAAACTATATATAAATAGTCTGATGTGTATGGAAGGTCACATTTACTTTACATGAGATTACAGGAACATATAGTACTGTAGTTTCTCAAGATATCAGTTTGAGGTCTACATGACTTCAGGCTGCCTGGCTGGGTCAAAAGCCAAACAAAACATTTCTGTAGAGATGACTGAAGATGAATAGAGTAGAAGCAATGAGGACTATTCTGAGAATAACTGTAAAGAGTATTGTTTGAATATATTTTATGGACACCTAAGGTGAAAACAGTCACATCATCTGCATGCACATATCTAAGTGATATGAGAGGGTACTAAAATATTTTGACAAACCAGAAAACTAGATGGTACCAACATGAATACCTGCAAGACACTAACACTTACTAAATAATTCTGGCAATAACTAAATGAAATAATTCAAAATCGCAAAATGAGATCCCAACAGTTGTAGGCTAGGGTGTTTTCACTGTGGTATCTGCAGAGCTTCCCTTGCTCATCTGAGTTTTCTGATATCCTCCAACATCTCAAATATGTATGGTAGGGAGAGTGACAGCTCTAAATTGTCCATAGGTATGAGCGTGTGTTCGTGTGAGAGTGATATGGAAGAAAGCTATAGGAAACTACTTTCATTCCCCTAATAAACTAAGTGTATACCATTCGCTGTTCGTGGGGTCACTATAGGAGTTGGGTGTGACTCATAGTGTTGGATGGACTTTTTTTTTCGGCAATTAGCTAAAATATGGTGGGATTAGGGGCTTTACATGTGTTGATGACACACCAAGGATGTAGATGAATTGTCCGTGATGCACTAAAAATCTAGATATCTAGATAAACTATATCAACACACTTTAACAGATACATATTTCTGAAGTCTGCTATTAGACAATGCATAGCCTTTATCATAATGACATATACCTCCATATGATACAACATATCCGTGTATCTCATTTTAGGATGTGCATGTTTATATGTGTGTACATTCTATGCATGTCATCAACATGTTCATTAATGTCATTTCAACATTATAAATTCCCAAACCATCCCTATTTTAAAACCTTGTCTCAGGTCCAGTCACCTTGAACACATGAAACTTGTAATTGCATAATCATTAAAATAAACTGTAAGCTAATTAAACTGCTTCTTCGCCTAAATCAAACCCATAAAAATTAATCTAGTATTAGTTTTTAATACAGTAATACATAAATAAAACAAAAACAGCAAGCAGCCAATAAAATTATATTACCAGTAAAACAGACCTAAGCCTACATATCCAAAGCAAATAAGATTAAACTATCATGAAAACATAGCTAAATTATAAAACTATATCCCACAATTAACTACTGAAATCATAAAAATATGTTAAAATCATATCAGAAATGGAATAAAAACATCCAGAATATATCACATTCATAATCCTAAGTAAACCATATATGCCATGCTTGAAAAATAGCTTAACAAAACGCCACGATTACTACATGTAATTGAAATGCATTGTAAACGATAATTCAGACTAAACAAAAAAGGAAAAAAAAAAACAGCTAGCTTATGTTATCCATAAAATATCATGTTCTTTTTGATTAGGGACTATAATGCACAACTGAGGTATTTAGGAAAAATAATCCTTTCAATTCTTTGGTTAAGTATAGCACTACAGTAGATCGAGTGAGAATTTAAGTTTAAAATTTTAGAGGTGTCACAAACAAATCCAGTTGGGAGATTTTACAAATGGATTTTTGTTCAGAATATCTCTGTATCAGAGTGAATTAAATGTGTGTCAAGGTAATGAGTCAAACAATGTTTTTTTTTCATAAATCTTGTTGTGAATCTGCTATTCAAAACATCTGCTACTTCAAAACTTAGCTAACTGAGTCTTTGTATATATGGGGCACAGCAACATTTGACAGCTTTTTTTCAAAATGTCTTCAGAAAGGACTTCTGTACCTTAAAGCATTCCTGTATGTTAATGTGTGATGGTTACTTCTTATTTTAATAAAGTTTTGATATGTCCCTTCTCATTGCCATTTTCTTTCAAAGTCTTGGGAAGATTTCTTGAATTTTGGTTTTATCAATTATCACAAGCTTATTCTCCTAATCATAAGTATGGGATATTTAGACTGTCATACTCCATGCACTGCTTCTGCCCTTGTGAAATCTTTATCTCCTTAAATACACTAACTCCATGGTCAAGGATCCACTGGGAAAGGCAAACATCTTGCAAGTAAATCCAATCTCCACAACTCTCATCCAATAAACCTAATTGTTCAGTAAAGAACTAGTGAAACACGTATTTAAACAAGATCCCAACAAAATGAAATAAAAAAAAAAAAAAACAGAAAACAATGATAATTTTTCTTCTTCTGTTTAGAGTTAAAGTGACTTCTGTGATGTCCCCTCTCTGGACTAGCAATTAAGGAGCCTGAATCCTCACCACTGGAACTGGTAAGAGCACTCAGGGAAAACACTCAGTCTGGGGTCTGGATTTCTCTATTTGTCTCCCTCCAGGTCCCCAATAAGACTCCCCATTGGCACAGCTATATAGTTGAGGCCTCAGACAAGTGTCCAAGCCAAGTTCTCCAACACCCTCTCTGTGAAACCAGTGCTTCAAGTTCCTGCTCCAAACAGCTGACAAACACTCTGAGATTTGATTTTCACACACATACACACATATACCTGGCAAAGACTGGCACAGATTTACTAGCTATGCCCCCTTCTGCCCAGACTATAAGGTAGTTATACCACCACCAGACACTCCAAAGGCAGCTACTCTAAGGTTCTTGCAAGGGTACCCAATTATACTGAGTGAAATTAATATTAACACAAATGGTAGTTTGACCAACAGCAAGGCTTTCAGGAGTGGCCAAAACTGTCACCAAATATATATAAGTACTCTCAGAGATTAAAATATTCCTTAAAAGACCAGCCACAATGAAAAGTTTAAATATATTTAATAATAAAGAAAAGAACATGAAATACTAAATCTCTATTCACAATAAACACCAACCACAGGAAATATTAAAATAACACAGATGAATAGATTCACACAGATACAGAAAAACAGTACTTAACTAATCTCACTATATTTTCCTGACTGATCTAAAGAATTACTATTCCCTGGTCATTTACTTGAGCAAGGCAAGATGAAGTAGGTGAGGGGTCCTTCCTGGTCAGGTTCCAAAAACAGATTTCCATGAGACTTTAGTCTCACCTAGTATTAAAATATAATTTTTTGTGATGGATTACAGAATGACATCACATACATCTAATCATAAAATCATAGAAGGTTATTAGGCTAACGGCCCCAGGGCCCTTACAAGCCTAGCCATTCAACCCATGTTCTCAAGGGTGTCTGGTTCAAGCAGAAACTAAAATCAGCACCTATTGCCCTTGTCCAAGTGGGTCACAGGTGGAACCCCTGGAGTAAATTTCTGGTTACCCATCCAATCATTCAAATTATGCTTAAATACGGCCAACAAGGGGCTTTGTTTAACATGAATAGGAAACGTGTTCCAAAGGTGGGGCAACCTCTGTGTGACAAATCTGTCTCTCCAGCAAGGTCTATTGATGTCACATACCAGGTTAAGATCCTTTGAGCAAGTGACCTGTGTGCCATTTGACTTGTGAATGTGCAGCATTTCCATCAAAGCTGGGTCAGAGATTGCTTTATATGCAAAGCACAGGTCACCTGTCAGAAATAAAGTGACAACGATTTCAGTCTATACACATATGACAGATCTTGAAGACCCTGAATTTTCTTTGTAAGGAACCTTTGTGGTCTCTCCAATTGCTGCAGGTGTTTGGAAAGGAACGTACCAAAGGGAGCACTGTACTCTATTATTGGCCTGATGAGGGAAGAGTACAGAGGGGTTATAACCTCCTTTTTTCTAGAGGCAATGCCCTTACTTATGAAATGAGCAATATAAAATGCCCTTCTTAAAACTGTGGAGACATGGTGATCGAAGTTAAGGTTGCTGTCAGCTGGTGTGCCCAGATCTCTCACCACTGACTGTGTGCTTAGGTTATTGCTGTTGCTGTGGTAGTTTGCAGGAAAATCACTCTTGCAAAAGGGAATGATAATGTATTTTTTTGCATTAAGTTTAAGACCATGACTTTGGCACCAGCCATTAGTTTGTGTAAGACCTTGCAGGATGTTGATATCACTAGTGGTTTCAGTGATCACTCCCAGTTTGCAGTCATCAGCAAACTTTGTCTGCCACAGTCCATTAGTTTTAGCCTGTACTTTGGAGAAGTAGATTCCAAACAGTAGGGCTCCCAGAACCAATCCCTGTGGAATATCACTGGTTATGGGTCTGCTGAAGGAGGTGGAGTCCCTTTATTTGACCGTATGAGTTCTATCAGTAAGCCAGTTTGCAACCCACCTGACAATATATGGGTTGATACCCAGCTGGGTGAGTTTATCAATGATGTCTGAGTGGAGGACTGTGTCAAAGGCCTTGGCTAAGTCTAGGTAAGCTGTAGGCACAGATTTGCCCTCATCTGGGGCTTTGGTGACTGTCTCAAAGAAGTTCACCAAGTTTAATAAGCATGAGCTCCCCTTGACAAAGCCAAACTGAGTGGGGTCAAGCATTTGGAGATTTCCTTTGTTAATAAAGTCCATGATCATTCATTCCATGGCATTGCAGATAAGGCTGGTCAGGCTAATGGGTCTATAGTTCCCAGGGTCCATGGATTCAACTTCTTTGTGCAAAGGGATGATAGTAGCTGTTTTCCATTCCACAGGAATGAAGCCAGTGCTTAGGCTGTGA
Source organism: Protopterus annectens (assembly GCF_019279795.1). Classification (NCBI taxonomy): domain Eukaryota; kingdom Metazoa; phylum Chordata; order Ceratodontiformes; family Protopteridae; genus Protopterus; species Protopterus annectens. The sequence goes on from NC_056738.1 coordinate 452,179,779, forward strand.
TTGAAAAGCATGCTCATTGGTGATACTAATTCCTGTTTTAACCCATGTAGAACACAGCCTAAGATGTTATCTGATCTTTCTCTTGTGTTTAGCCTATTAATGGGTGTTTCACACCATGCAGGTTTGTTTTTCCTTGAAGATCTTGCTTTGGTTTTATCAGGTATGACAAAGTCAATACAGTTGTGCACATGCTTGTATAAAGCATTGGTGTATAACTCAGCATAGGTGTCTGTTCCATCGGGGGAGAGGTGATGAAGCTATTTATGCTGTCATGTAAGAGGTTGTAATTAGTCTTGGAAAAGTTTTATAGTCTAGTTGTTGCTAAGGGGAGGGATCTTTTGTTATAGTTACTTCTAGCAAGACTGGTTTGTGGTCAGATCATACCAGGGATAGCCACATACTGGTTCAGGGCACCGGAGTTAATAAAGTCAAGGAATCTTTGGGCACCTGAGTTAGAACAAGTATTATTTACCCAGTCAATGGATGGGTAATTAAAGTCACCCAAAACCAGGGTGTTTGGTTGTATCTTTATTAATTCAAGTAGATCCAAGTAGGTTGAGTGGATGTCCTGATTCATGGAGGGGGTCCTAGAGCTGGCAATGACCTGAAGAGGGAACTTAGCTGCAGTCAATTGCACCTGAAGTAATTCAAGGGAATTGTGCTGTTTAACCAATCTAGAGGTGTATTTATATTTAATGAATATTGATACACCACCTCCTTTAGTTCTCACACCTTCAGTTTGTGGCCTGAACATGTGGAAGGAAATGTAACCTGGTGTAGCTGGGGTGATCTCTGCAGCCTCAAACTTGGTTTCAGTGTCTGTGCAAATGTCAACATCTTCCAGGTGATGACTGCTTCCAGTGAGTGCAGTTTATGGTTTAGACTCCTGGAGTTTAGCAGTATAACCTTGAGGTTGTTTTTAGAGGGTATTTTTACACTGGGAATTTTGTTCTTGTGACATTGCCTAAAAAAGGCAGTATGGGGATGGTAAGAACCTTAGCCAGTAACCCAAATCCCTGGGGTGACAGATGAAGACCATCTCTGGCAAAGCATTGAGGTCTGTTGACCATGTCATCCCAGGCTGACAGATACTGGATCCCTTTTGAATGACACCAGAAACTAAGCCAATTGTTGAAGTCAATCATTTTTGTTTGTATTGCGGTATCATCCTAGGCAAAGGTAAAATGCTGCTTAAGGCTATGGACATACCTGCTTAAGACACATAATCTGAGAGCTCAGTCATGTCTCTCTTCATATAGTCCAGTGAGGTACATCTCAAGTCATTTACACTAACATGACTGAGTCATAACAGTGCCTGCTGTTGAAAGACTTCAGTGCGTGTGTGATGTGGCATATCCTAGTACCTGACAGACAGCTAACCGTGACCTTGTCCTTATCCAACCTGGTGACAGGGACATCTGTGTGTCTCACAACTGAGTCACCTATGACTAAGATGTTTATTTTTGTGTTATGCCTTATGGGCTTGACTGGTGAGACACTGGTGTGTGATATATTATGTGTACTATGTTCTGCTGAGAATGTATTATGTGAAGTGTGTTTGTGTTTGGGAGGTCTCTGATGTTCAGTTAAGCTTCTTGTAAGGACCTCCACATATGTAGGTTTATGTGTTATTGGTTTGGTAGATGCAGGAGGTAAGGTGAGCATGCTGACACCCTGCTTAGTATCAGATGGACTGACTGAAGAGTGAGAGAGCCTGGATTCTGCGTTCTTGACATAGATGCATCTTTCACATAATGAATTTGTGTGGACTAGAAGAAGTGAGTTGTCAGTTGTACATGAGGCAATTGCTCATCTGACTTCTGGCTCCCATGCTACCCCCTTGGCCAGAAGCTGTCAGGATTTAGCACATATGTGTCAAGTATAAGAGCCTTGCTAAGATCTGCTGCAGCTCCTGAAAGTCATAAAACAATTTCAAACCTCCAACCTTCCAGAGTAGCAATTAGTTCATACCAAAGACAATCCAGAAAGCTTCCTAGTACAGAAGTTTTGCCTCTGGCTGCATTGAGAACTGTAAAATACAATCGTTATGGCCTAAGCCAGGTAATTTAATTTCAAACTATTTTCAAAGTTAGGTGGATTGAGATTAATATCTTCTCTTCCAGTATCCCCTGTTAAAACATATACATTTAAGCAGTTACAAATAATGTATGTATATTTCTTTTTCTGTCCAGCAGGGCACATTGTTGGTGCATTTTAACACAAGCCACTTTACCAGTACATTTTTCAACACAAACATCTGTACAAATCAGTTTGATATGCAAATTACTGTAATTCTTTACATAATTCCAGATAGCTGTGCTGGCATATGTTACACATCCACTGCTCTACTTCTCCTGGTATAGCTGACAATACCTCACATTGTCACATCTCTCCCCCATTTGAATACTCAAGCTAGTCTTTCAAGTGACCCTTGAGAAATGGTGCTTGAGAAGAATGACCCTATGTGGGAATACATTAATCCATACCCTGTCTTGAGAACCCAGCTGCACTGGCATTGCTGACCGCACTGCAGTGCTGCACTGTCATGTCATATGCCTGCAACCTAGGTACTACCTTAGCAACTTGGCATTTTTCTGCCTGCTCCAATGTAGACATGGATCCCCCTCAGAGTACTCCCAACTCCTACTGCAAATACTTAGCACAAGGCCTTCCCTATCATGGTAAGGTTTCATCATGTTAACATGGTTTAGTTTGTGCCCCTGCATCCTGCCTAGCAGTTCTACCATGTAGTTAAAATCACTGAACTTCCTTACCACTTTGAGGGGTCCCTCCCAAACTGCCTGCAGCTTATTGTGTCTGACAGGAATGAGAACTAAAATCTCTCGAACTCAAGCATTCCTGACATACTTGACCTATTTTTGCAGTTGGGCTCCTGCCAGGTTCTCCTGGCCAAGCCCATGAGCTTTCTAAGCCTTGTTCTGATGTTTAGAACATATGCCACAACAGAATCCTTGTGGGATTCACACTGATCCTCCCACTCATCACAAATCAAATCTAAAGGCCCCTTCATCCTATGCCTATACAGCAACTCAAAGGGTGAAATACCTGTGGATTCCTGGGGTATCTCTCTGCATGCAAACAGCAGAAGGGGCAAATATTTGTCCCACTCTCTCTGAAAATGGACTGCAAATGCCTGTAGCACGGTCTTTATTGTAGAGTTTAATCTCTCCACAAGACCATTAGTCTGGGGATGGTAAGGGGTAGTCTTTAGGTGCTTCACCCCACAGTGCTTCCACAGACAAGACAGCAGATCTAACATGAAATTGGCACCTCTGTCAGTCAGTATTTCTCTCGGGAAACCTACCCTGCTGAAAATCTCTAACAAAGCATTTGCCATCTTCTCTGCCTCAATGGAATACGGAACCACTGCCTTAGGGTATCTCATAGCATAATCTACTACCACCAGAATATACTTCTTCCCTGTGAAACTTGGGGTACTCAGAGGCTCCACAATATCCGAAATGGCTCCTCAATCACAGGCAAAGGCATCAAAGGAGCGCTGAAATTGTCTCCTGCCTTGCCTACTTTTTGGCACTGCTCACAGGTCCTTCAGTACCCTGTCATATCCCTTGCAATCCCAGGCCAGTAAAAGTTCTGCATAATATCTCTCTTGCTATGCTTTATGCCCATATCACCTGCAACAGGAATGTCATGGGCTATGGCTAGAAGTGCCAGATAGTAGGCTCTAAGCACTACCAACTGCTGTATTACGTCACCCTGTAGCCCTCCCTCAGGGGTCCACTCTCTCTACAGTAACCATTTGTTCCAGTATACAGACTTACATTTTTCTTGAGAATCAGGTGTCTCCCTAGCTACCTCCCTCAAGCCTCTTAGTGTAGGATCCCAGAGCTGACCCTGTCTCCACTCTTTGTGACCCTTCCCAGCTCCCTTTCAACAGGAAGTCTGGTATCCTCTGACAGTGGTGCCTCACTGTCAGCCTGGGTACTACCACTCTCCTCTGCCCTTGCAGTCACCCTGTTCAAGGGAACAATAGTATTGACTAACAAATTTGGCTTACCTTTAGGCTCATTGCTACAAGGTAGCTCCCTCCCTGAAATAGCCACCTCACCAGCCCTGGCTTCAGACATGAGGTCTGTATGGGTCTCCCTCAGGCTACCAGACCCACATGCCTATCTACAAGCCTGACTATGTGTAACTGCATGCACACAAGGTACTGCATTATCAAAATCATTCCCTATCAAAATATCTGCATGGATATCCTCAAACACACTTACTTGCCTGCTCCCTTTTCCACCCTTCCAGTCACGCTGAACCCTGCACAAAGGCATCTGGAATGGAGTCCCTACTAAAGCTCTGGTTGGAGTGGACTGCCCAAGCAAGTAGTACTCCTCTTTAACCACTGCAGGCTTCACAATGGTTATAGTCAGAGGCTGTATCTTTCTTAGCAGTGGCCTGTTCTCCATCCACTATGATTGGATATAAACTCTGGTGATTGTTTGGTACTCCTGTTGTCTCCAGAAAACTTATCACAGGCATACTGTTATTTTCACTTGCTGGCTCCCCCACCTTTTGTTCCCTACCTTGCTTCAGTGGACATCTGTATGATACATGGGCCCACTGGTTACATTTAAAACATTTAACCCTTCATCCTGGCCATGTACCTGAACTATTGGCTTCCCCTGTTACTGGTGGACTCTGTTGGGGTGGTTTAGGTTGCCCTCCATGGGTTTCCTTTTATCCATGTACAGCACTGGGTATCTCCTTCCTGTACAGTGATGCCCTGTTTGCTAAGTAGAGTTCCCCTTTTTTCCAAGCTCATCTGCAATTACACTCTTGGTCTGCCAACCAGATTCTCATGTCCTCAGACAAAGTACTAAGGGCTTGTTCCCTCACCAAAAGGTCTGCCAGCCCTTCAAAAGTGGTGACCTGACACCCACTCACCCACATATGAAAATAAGTGCTTAACTCAGCAATATAATTGCACACACTTTCATCTGCCTTGCATCTGAATTGCATCTATGCTCACAAAACCTTTTTTCTGTAAGCTTCAGGTGTTAACTTAAAACATTCAAGTAAACATTTCTTTACTTTATCATAGTCTAAACAATCAATATCAGACAGTTTAGAAACAGCAGTTGCAGCTTTACCATGGGGCAAGGGGGTCAGGAACCATACCCAGAGCCCTTGGTCAACATTATAATGTTTACATACCCTTTCAAATATATGAATAAAACTATCAAAATGATCACTCCCTGTAAACTGTGGAAGACATTTACTGACCTTCATTGCTTCAAGGCTTTGGTTATTCTCTTCCCCGTTACCTCCATGGCCGTGGTCAACAGGCAGCATCTCTTTCTCATGTTGATGCTGCTTCTCATTTTGTTCAGAATCTAAATGCTGCAGTCTCTCTGCCGATTCTACTTCAACCTCCAAACACCACAGTCTCTCCGCTGATCCTAATTCCAAACATTTGGCCTCCAGTTCAAGTCTCTTTAACTCCAGATGGATTTTGAAGTCCTCTGAGGAAAAGGTGAACTGCCCTGTTTCTGAGGGCTGTACTTCCCCATCACCAAACTGGTTGTCCTCCTGGTTGCTAGTCTGAGCTGCCACTAAGGCTGAAATCATTTCCTCTTTAGTCAGGTTGGCATGCACCAGTCCTTTGGATTCACACACCTTGGAAAACTTGTTCTTTGTCAGCTTCACATTATCGTCTGCTGACATCTTTGCCTGCTTTCCCTGACTAATCTAAATTAACAAAAAATAAATGAAACTGTTGTGAAAATGAAACTCTGTATGTTTACCTTGCAACTGCCAAGAATACACACACCTTTAATGACAACTGCTTACAGACTACAGAAGTTCAATTAATATCCACATCACTGCTCACCAATATGTGATGTCCCCTCTCTGGGCCAATAATCAAGGAGTTTGATTCCTAACCACTGGTACTGAAGAGGGACGTTCACTTGGAACAAAAATTGATACACCCAGTATTTCTGGATGCAGCTCTCTGCATCAAGCACAATTTCCCTTAAGAGCACACAGAGAATACACTCAGTCTAGGGTCTGGACTTCTCTATCTGTCTCCCTCCAGGTCCCCATTAAGACTCCCTACTGGCGAAGCTATAGAGGTGAGACCTCAGCCAAGTGTCCAAGCCAAGTTCCCCAGCACCCTCTCTGTGAAACCAGTGCTTTGTGTCCCTGCTCCAAACATCTGACACATACACTCTTTCAGATTTGATTTTCACACACACACACACACACACACACACACCTAGGAAAGGTTGTCACAGATTTACTAGCTATGCCCCTTTCTGCCCAGACTATATAAGGTAGTTACACCACCGCCAGACACTCCAAAGCCAGCTACTCTAAGGCTCTTAGAAGGGTACCCAATTATACTGAGTGACATTAATATTAATACAAATAGTATATTGATCAACAGCAAGGCTTTCAGGAGCAGCTAGAGCTGTCACCAAATATATATAAGTATTCTCAGAGATTAAAATATTCTCTAAAAGACCAGCCATAATAAAAAGTTTAAATATATTTAATAATAAATAAGAAAAGAACACAAAAACACTAAATATTTATTTACAATAAACACCAGTGTTTCAACCATAGGAAATATTAAAATAACATGGGTGCATCTATTCACACAGATACAGAAGAACAGTACTTAACTAATCTCACTATATTTTCTTGACTGATCTACAGAATTACTATTCCCTGGTCACTGCTAGAGCAAGGCAGGATGAAGTAGGTGAGGGGTCTCACCTAGTATTAAAATATAATTTTTAGTGATGGATTACAGAATTACATCACATACATCTGGTCATCTGACTTCTGTTACCCATGCTTCCCCCCTTGGCTAGAAGCTGTAAGGATTTAACACATGTGTCAATAATACACACACACACACACACACACACACACACACACACACACACACACACACACACACACATATATACACAGAGTCTTGCTATGATCTGCTGCAGCTCCTGGAAGTCATAAAACAGTTTCAAATTTCCACCCTTCCAGAGAAGCAACTAGTTCACCCCAACAACAATGCAGAAAGCTTCCTAGTACAGAGATTTTGTCTCTGGCTGTATTGAGAAATGTAAGATACAATATTTATGGGCTAAGCCAAGTAATTTAATTTCAAACTATTTTCAAAATTAGGTGGAGTGAGTTTAACCTTTTCTCTTCCAGGATCCTCTGTTAAAACATGCATTTAAACAGTTACAATAATGCATGTATATTTGTTTTTCTGTCCAGCAGGGCACATTGTTGGTACATTTTTAACACAAGACACTTTACAAATACATTTCTCAACATAAACATCTGTACAAATCTGTGAGTTATGCACTGGCCATTATTTGAGTTTGTGCTGGTTTGTATCTGTACAAATCAGTTTGATATATAAATGACATATAATTCTTTACAAAATTCCATACAGCTGTGCCGGCATATGTTACACATCCACTGATCTACTTCTCCTGGCATAGGTGGCAATACCTCACATCATCACAACTTCCATTGTTATTTATTCAATGATACTATTTTTGTTAAAATGACCCAGTTTATTAAATGGATACATAAAGCTGTTTCATTATATCTTGTATTTTTTTGACACTTTAGCTATGTGAGTCAAATCTTATAAAAGTGCTTAATGGACCCTAACTGGTCAATACGAGTTGAAAGAGAATAAGAAAGAATGAAGAAAAAAGTGACTTGGAAACTGTCAGCTGACTTCAAATTCTTGAACATCATCACAAGAGAAAAGATAAGACGTAAATTTAAGCATGACGTCTAGGAAAATATGGCAGATAACGGACAAATAGGAAATCAATTGCCCTTCTAATACATGCTATGAGTTAAGGCTCTTCTAGAAGCTTTTAAGTTATGTAATTTTTCATCCCGCAAAATCATTCTTTACTTATGTCTCTGGCTATTTAGGGGGGAACTTACAGTATGTGGAAAATATGTGCTGTGCACAAGTTAAATCAGCCTAGATGTACTGACTGCTATAGTGTGGCAAACATAAGATAAAGCAATGACCTTTCCCTGACTATTCTACAGTTTCCAAAATGATGGTAATATGACATTTCATAAGACATACATCATTTTGGTTGGGGGTTGGTATAATGGTTAAGATGTTTACCTGACAGCTACAATGTACAGGGTTTGATTCTGACATTTGAAAGGGAAATTGGCTAGACATAAAATGGCCCACAAGGCAGCTAGTCTAGTACTTACCTATGAACCTATGAACTTCATAACTCGAGGCTGAAAGCTTGGTGAAACAGTCAGTTGCTCAAAAAAGTTACTCTTGAGACCAATAGTCTTATATACCCTAAATAGCATGGACTGCGCATTTTAAAGTCAGTCTAAAGATGATGATGACTTATGTTTTCAAAAGACAACATGAAAATACCTCTTAGGTGACTAAAATGGGAATGTGATTACAATCCTGACAAGGAAACATCAACAGGTGGAGCATTGAGCAGAATGAGTTCAGAGTGTATGCTAGTTGTATGACTGTTTTCAATGAGATTTTATTGCTTGAATGGAATATGCTCTTTAAATTAATTCTATAACAATAATTTTCTCAAAAGTAAACTTAGCAGAATTACTAATAAATTAATTTAAACTATTTCTCAAGTTAAATATATGCAGATTAGAACAATAGGCCTGTACTATTAATGCCCAAGAAGGCAGGGAAATTGCTATGAAAACTAAAAGGAAAGGGAACATAGAAATCATTTTGTGAGATAACACATATCTAGATTACGGAACAATTTAAAAGGCTAGATAAAGCATAAAATGCTTCTGTCTATTAAGAAATCACTAGATGTTTTAATAGGAAATTAAACTTGTAGACATCGGTGTATGCCAAGTCAAACTTGCAGAAAATCTAAAGATTGAAGGCATGGTATTTAAACCTATCACTTAAGAACATCAAATTTGGCAGAAATCAGACTAGTATAGTGTCAAACAGCAAGTAGGGGGTTACCATGTTAAATAAGAATTTAAACAAGCAGACGCTGCAACAGGAGAAAGGGAAAAGACCATCATTTTTTATCAGTCAAAAAAAGCAGGATTCAGAAACTTTGGAGGACCAGTGGATCCCTTAGGACTTTTTACATTTTTTTCTCTTTAACCACAAGGATCAGGAACTGTGGAGGTAGCATATGTCTATTTGTCTTGTGTAGGACCACATAGAAAGAAATAGAAAAGACAGTATAGGCAACAGGTGTAACATCAGAATTTCCCACATTACCTCTGTGTCATCCATTTTTTTAAGTTGGCTTCGATTTATCTCATTTGCATGGACATGCAAAGGCATTCCCTTCTTGCAAAATAATGTCTCAGGTCAGGGCACCATTGCACACTAGGAGTCTCATTGAATATGTTAACTTCTATTAGTATCAATATGCCTTAACTTTAGAGCAAGCTCTAAGTGCCTGGATACTTCAGTGCCCTTTTCTATGGTATTTTCCCTTTACTTCTTTAACAACTCCTTAGTTCGTTCGTTTTGTTTTCTATTTTTAATTTTTATGTGAACCTAGTATTTATGTCTGCCCTTGTGGTCACCACTCACACTGCCATGGCCCATTAGACCCCATTTAATTTTGTGTTCATGTCTCAGAATCATGACTTCAGTGGTAGGTGATCTGTCCTCCATGAATTGGTGCCATGAAGAGCTAAACGTTACTCTAAGGCACTGAGCTTCTGTTATTCTTTCTTTCTTTCTTTCCTTAAAAATTATGCTCACCATGGTGATGCCAATGTACTGGTGATAAGTATTAGAAAACAGTGGCATATACCCCTCCCTCACCAGAAGACTTCCTAACTGCCAGCTTAGACTTCCTAACTGACCCCAGCTATCATGTAGCTAACACTTTGTAAAGCTGGACTAATGCCACTGTTATATTAAAGTGACTCAGCCCCTGAACTTTAAAGATAAAACAGCAATTATGTCCGTTTTCAGGTTGCAATTTAACCTAGCAACTATTTGCTAAATGTTCTATATAATATAGTTCATCTGACTATGTCAGTCCTAAGGCAAACCCAACAAAATAACTAAATACACACAATACCTCTGTAGTTCAGCTAAACCATCTTAACACCACTGTTATGTAGTACAGTAGTATAACTTTATAAAATACACTGTTATCCAGTCCCTACCATAAAATGCAGCCAAATAAACAAGTGTCCCAGCTTAATTAATTCCCTACATGATAGCATTCAAGGAATAAGGGACAAATCCGGAAATAATCAGAGACAATTAACATGAGACATTGACAGAATAAGAATGGGAATTAATATGCATTTTCTGAAACAAAAGTCTATACCTAAAATTATTATCATTATTTATTAAGTGTAATTCACCACCTTATCTCTAAAAGTCAACATCTTTTAACAGGGATTAAGAGTGGCAGATCTGAAATCTGAGTCAAAATAGAGAACATCCCTGAGTATCGGGAGCATTTGACAGGTATGCTCTACACATCAAGCTCCCAAATCACAGGGTTACACTCCATACTCACCACACAATGTAAACCATAGTAAGTCCTCAGCCACTGTTCATTCTTCAACAGACAAGCATTTAATCATCTACCTTTTCATATTTTTTAAACATTCAGTATCTGACTTTTGATTACCTTTATACCTAAGTTGAACCATTTCTCTGTAGACCTCTTTATCTGCCTCTCACCAGGTCAAATGGATTAAGCTCAAAGTCACTTGTGTATTTCATCTGTTCAAACAGGTCAGATTAACTCACCCTTGGAATACACAAACTTTGCTGCCTGTCTGCCCATTTCTGCCCTATCCACTTCCTTTCTGGAATACTTGACCCTAACCCCCCCCTTCTCATCTCTTAGCTTGAGAGAACATTACATAGCCCCTTACCTTGTCTTTCCCATCCACTACCTCCTCACCTGACAGAAGGACCTAAAGGGAAAGTGGGGGGTGAGGGAAGAGATGGGGTGATCAGCTCAAAGCAGTCTATTGTAACCTGCAATGTATTCTTCATCATTGCTGTTTAAAGAGAGACTTTATCCTCATATTTATCATTCTCCGCAATTATTCCATATAACTGGCATTTAAATTGCTCACAGTCAGATGACTGAATTTAATATTTAATGCCTATCAGTGTGTAGGAAACAGGAATTATTTATTAAGTTTGTCAGTTACAAAGAGTTGAAGAGATAAAGAATGATTTCCCCTCTCTGACTCTTGAATAACAGTGACAAAAACGCTAGTTATGGAAAACATTGATTCTTACATTACATACTGACACAAAAGCAAAGAAAAATCATTTCATTTTAATGTTCTCTTTTTCACTGCAATACATCATATGCTTAGCTTTCATTGCAGTAGTGTAAAACCAGCATAATAATACCTTAATTAGCTATGTTTACAATAGTTATTATTTTTTCACTAATAATGTTCCTGGGTCATGCATTCTTTACAGTCAAAACAAATTACATTTTCCAGTAGTCTGCATTCAGATTTTTTGCACATCAGATTTGGCAGCTTCACTAATATATGTAAACAGTGCATGCAGTATGAGACAGTCATAGAAGTGTGTGTGTGTGTGTGTGTGTGTGTGTGTGTGTGTGTGTGTGTGTGTGCGCGCGCGCGCGCGCGTGTGTGTGTGTGTGTGTGTGTGTGTGTGTGTGTGTGTGTGTGTGTGTGTGTGTGTGTGTGTGTGTGTGTGACAGAGCGTCTGTCTTGCAAAAAGCGCAATATTTTTAAATTGAATCTAAAAGGATATAATTATGAAAAAAGGTTAAAAAGCAATCTTTTTTTCAGGGGTTCAAGCTCCCCTGTACCCCCATACCCCTGCTAATTATATATACCTACTTCAAATTCACACAACAGTGAGATAATGGCAAATTCTCAGACCCCACTCTTCCATGATCTCACTTGGAAAGCAGTCATAAGGCTGAAACATGAGCCTGTAAGAGCATTTGCTATTATGAACATTCACAGTTACTGAGTGCATATATAAAATATATATAAAATTTGTCATATGAACATAAAGGGTAGTTACTTACTTAATATTGCTTTGCAAGAATTAAGGGATTTGATTGTATCTTTGAAGAGAAGTAGAATATATTATGACTGAAGTAAGGTTTGATGCTAAGCTATAGATATTGTGCCTACTAATTTGGCAGCATTCAGGAAACGTGTCCTCGAATTTATTATGCAAATTCCTGAATGACCAATTTTAGACATGGAGTTGTGGAGTGGAATTTGGAAAACTGTGAAAAATAACACGTAGTTTGCAATGAATAATAGCATTTTATCTTTCTTAAATACATACATTCCTCCTAAAGACTGTACATGATGCATATTTTTTGTGACACTACCAAAGTACGTAGGCCCAAGTTTTGCCAGTTTTTTTTTTCTTTTTACAATTACTATGAAGATATCATGTGGATAGTCATTTCCTGAAGGCAGATAAAGTCAGGAGTGTGACCTACACAACCTGTGTTTGATTAACGGCCCAGAACTAACAAGGAAAAGAAGGCAGAGATTGACTAAAATCAGTTCATCTATCCTGATGGAAGTGGTAGTCTAATCACAGCAATACTGGAATCTAGCATGAGCAGGTGTAAGGTATGCAAGCCATCACAGTACCATGGGTGCACACATCACCTGCCTGGGAAGTTATGAATAATAATAAAGCTAGCTCTTGGCTCTGCATCACTAAATATATGACCTTGTTGATAGGGCAATCATGTAGCTATGTGGAATAAGAACCAGTTTGGATATATTACAGTCTGTCCAGAAAAGTTCAAATTACTCTGACCTGGGATGAAATGACAGATCCTCAAGCTGCTGCAATGTGCATGTGCCCTGCACCCCTCGTAAAACAGAAGGATGAGGCAGAGCAGGACTGAACCATCTTCATAGCTGCCTGGATGATGTCTCCCTTTGGTTGGCTCTTGCTTCCTGTCATGGAGGGGCCCTCTGGAGAAGAATGAAATGGGTTCAGAACCAATATGGGTAGTCGACAAATGACAAGCAAAGAGGCAAAAGGCATGTTAAATAGATTAATATATATCATTTGGCTACAAAGTTGTGAAAGTTTAAAATCCTTTCCTTTTTTACATAATTAATGTACATATACTAAACCATTCATGAAAAAGGAGCAATTCAGTAAAAGCACAATTCTCCCAAATGCATATCATTGTTACCAGATTTTCATTGCTTTTAGATCTGTTTTTATTATTTAGTAGGTGTGAAAAAGAAAATGCCACAACATAGCACCCCTCTATAATGAAATATATCCTATTTCAATTGAAGTGCCCCTTTACATTATGTAAACTGCAAGGTTTCATATTTTATTTGTTAAAACTCTTCCTAGTAGGCTTCATTCTGTTCATTTTACTGACTAAAACACTTGAATACTACATTTTTTCAAAACATATGAACTTAAATAAATGAGACCTAATGGACTGTATGTATTTTCTAAAGCCTATGGATAATTACTGTCAAGCATTAGCAGAAGAAGGCATTCATGTACATTTCTTATGCATGCTAGTGAATCATTTCTGCTTGCTACAGCTTCACATATTATATAAACAGCTGGAATTTAGCCAAACTAATGATAGTCAGGGTTTACCTAGGTTCCACTATGAAATGCCAATGTCCAGAAAGCTGATGCTTTAAAAGAACGAAAAAAAAAATGCCTGAAAACCAAGAAGGCAAAAAACTAATTCTTTCTTGTTTTTTGTAGGAGGACAAGTCCCCTACACCCCTGAATGTATAATATATACTAACTCCAAGGTCACACCAACTTGAGGAAGGGAGAAATCTTCCTAAAAATTGAATCATTGCTGGCACACAAATAGAAATCACACTGGCAATGATTTCCTTTGGAGAAAAGCATTCAGCCTTATGTTGTTTATTTTTTTCTGCAAACTACTGAAGCTCAAGGAATTTTTTCCTCAAGATTGTGTAGGGTGGTCATTTACCCATTTACTTAGCCTGTGCAACCAAATTACGCATGGCAAGCTTCCCCTGACAGTAGCCAATGTGGTATATATCATCTACTACAGAAATATATGTAAGCCTTTTGATTGCTTTCCAGAACATTATAGTGTCCACAAAACAAGGACTGCTACTTATGGCTTTAGCCTAGTTATACATGTAAAAGCAAATACTTCATTGTCATAAATGTCTTTGATATCAAATTCATTATTTTATATTTGCTCGTAGAAATATGTTGCAAGGCTTTATCAGTACACCAATATGAATTATAGACAATATTGAATGTTAACAGTCAGTGCTAATGAGATTTACTGACAGTAATATAAATTGCACATGTTGTTATAAATGATTATGTAATTCTGAACCACAGGAGAAGTACAGTCATCACCAAACCTGTTATTTGCATTTAAATGTTGGTAGTGACTCTGGAGAGCTAACATATTGTAAGTGAATGTCCTTGGTCTTCAGCAATGTGGTTATAGTATTAGTTCCTGACTGCACCTGCAAAGCTCATCAGATAACTTCAAAGCAGTGTTCATCTTCACCAATATTATTTTATACTGGATAATTGCCGCAGAACAGTCAATGGTATGGAATCTCTGAAAACTCCATATTCTGTACAAGCTAAATGTTTGTTTTTAGCAGTTTATGATGCATCATATGGGATCTAATGTGATGAATTAATGTGGCATCACAAAATGTTTATGAAATACAGGGTATATTTTATAATTCTAATGGGAAAAAAACTTTGCAGAGATGTTTCTTATTATGTAAACCACTAACTCATACAATGTGATTTTAATGGTGTGACTGTTTCTAATTTTTAGCATTGTGGCAGTGTATGACTTGACAGCAACAACAAATCAAAGATACAAATCTGTAAAGAATGAATATCCCTTGTGTCTGTATCATTTATTTGCCATTGTCAGTGCAGTACACTGAATCTTTCTACCATTACTTTGGTAATAATGATATACTTACTTTATATTGTCATGGCTCACTATGTGAATGAAAGGAGAAATATGACAGTGTGGGCTGGTACAACCTACCTTTCATCCTAGGTTTATAATATTTTGCTTCAGTGAGAACTACTTAGCAACATAAAGAGCATGTTGCAGAATGACAAACAAGTATCAGGTAAGCTGATTACTGTTTCTGGCAGTTGGTACAGCTCTTTAGGCTTCAGACTTTCCAAGTGCAAAAGTGACATATGTAGTGTGCAACCAAACACCTTCAGATTTAAGTGACCATCCTTTTAGCTTTCCATAAAGATGACATGCTTTGCTCCAACTACTGGTTTGGCCATCAGGCATCTGTTCTGCATCTCTCATTTGTCACAGTCTTTCCTGTGGAGGTGAGATCTCTGCATCACATCCCCCCACCCTAGTTTTTGGATGAAGTTCAGCACTGGAAGCATTGCCATTATCCAACAAGTGGATCCTAAGAATAAATCATCAAAGTTACAGATGGCAGTGAGAGTTCCTTCTTATTTTCCAGAAGAGCCCCCCCCCCCCAATCCATCAAACCAATCTAACACATTCCTCCAAATTTTAGACAGCATGTTGTTCTGAGGGGGTCAAAAAAGCTGCAGTTTAAAATCTGTAAAGAATGGAACATCTCTTGTGTCTGTATCATTTATTTGTCATTGTCAGTATTGTAGACTGAATCTTTTTACAACTATTTTGATAATAATGTGATGCCTTCTTTAGTCTCATGGTTCAGTTTATCTTCAGAGCCGAAGGCAAAGGATTTTACTCTTGTATTAAAGAAAGTGGGACATGGAGACAAATACTGGATTTTTCTTTTCTCAATCTGTATGTAAAGGTACCAGTTTTCAAAATGTTATCATTTCAAATCTTATTAACCCTTATTCCTTCTCTTAGTTACATGGCAAGCATGGACCCAAAGGATGCCAATCCCCATATCCCAATCTACAAGGCATTTCCTTAATATTCTCTGCACATGGATCTAGCTATCAGTTTTCTGTCTTTCACTTTGGGTCATTTAGCACTCCAGGAGTATTTGCTAAGTGTCCAGCTAGCAATTTGCAGACTTCAAGGCATTTACATCTTTCCATATTTGGACAGCTGTCATATATATGCAAAAGAACCTTCTACTCAACCTGGGGTTTCAACTACAGTTACCAAAATTTTCCCTCATTCCTTCCCACAAGCTGGTATTTTAAGGAAGTCTCCTAAACACTTCCATAGGAAGATTTTTCTTCCTTATGACTAAATAAATCTGTACAGAAAATATTTTGAACATTTCCTACTACTCTCTGCCAAGAATATCTCTATATATATTAGTATTCATCGCTTCTAAGATCATTGTGATCCCATTAGTCAGACCTCACATTAGGGAAATTTGAGTGGTTCCTCCAGTCAGTGTCAGCACCCACTGAGTTTTCAAGTTCCAATGCTGGCTTTTGTGTAAAGGAGGTTACATTGGTGGAAGACCCAACTATCTCTCAGGCCAGGCCTCACCTTCTCTCTGCCATATTCCTGTCGATCAGTCACAACAGACTCCTCAGACTTTGCATGATGAACAGTATCACAGGTGATGAAAGGATAATATCTGTGGAAAAAGCAGGACAGACAAAAGCACATAAATGGCAAATAGATGATGGCAATAATCAATGCTCTGAAAGCTTTAAACCATCTTTGGACACCAGAACCTCTTCAAGTGATTACAGACAACACAATAGTAATGTGGTACTTGAAAAAAACAGGGAGGGGGACCAGGTACTGCCACCTTTCAGACATGTTCTGATAGCCTGGGAGACAGATACCCAGCTCAGTTTGACTTTCAGGTTTCATGCATCCCATCAGAGGAAAATATAGTTGCACAGAAGCTAAGCAGGACAAAGGCAGAACCTCACAAATGGACATTATAACCAGGGGCCTTTCAAGAATTGATTCAACTCTGGGGGTACCTCAAATAAATCTATTTTCCTCCTTGTAAAACAGAAAGTTGAACAAGTTATTTTGCAGGAACTACAAGCAGGCCTGGAAGACAAATCCCTTTTCATTCTCCTAGACAGGAATGTACCAGTATGTTTTTCCATTCTTTCCACTAATTCCTAGAGATCTTCTAAAGATCCAGAAGAACTTAAATATTATAGTAGTAATGACAATTCTTTTCAGTCAGGCCAAGGATAATTACCACAGGTTCCAATACAGAGTATATCTACTCACACAACACAATCTAGAAACTCTGCAATTGACTGCCTGGATGATAGAGTTTTGAATCTTTTTATGTACCTTTTTTCTGAAGACATGCATAAGGTATTAATTCAGAAGGTATTAAAGGCTGCTAGAAGACCTGCTACTATAAAATCATAAATAAGCAAATGGAAGAGATTTTCCGGTTGGTGCCATTCTAAGAACCAGAATCCTTTTAAGTCCAAGCTGCTTCTGGTATTAGATTATTTGTGTGAGTTACTATCCCCTGGCTTGGAATACTGTTCCATCGAGACTAATCGGTAGGCCATCTCTGCTTGTCTGCCAGAGATCTCCCCTTTCCTCAGGTAAAGCAGTTTTTGAAAGGGGTTCTAAACATCTGTCCTCCTAGAATACAACTGGTTCCTCTTTGGGATCTCCATTCTTTCCTTGAAAAGCTCAACACTGCTCCATCTGAACCAGCTCATGAATCAGTTACAGCTGATGACATGGAAGACTCTCCTCCTTGCGCTCTGATGTTTGTTCAAAGGGTTTCTGAGTTAAAAGCCCTTATGGTGAGCCAGTCCTACCAAATTTTCCATAAGTACAGGATTTCTTTAAGAGCAAACCTGACTTTCATGCTGGTCATATAGCTACCTTTGAGTCATTCCACTAATCTTACTGTGTTTTATCCAGGAAAAGAGAATTTTGCATACTCTGGATGTTTGTAGACAGCTGAGATAATACATGAACAAGGCAAAACCCTTCATGGAAGCTGAAAAACTGTTTCCTGTGAAGGTAAGTAAAAAGGACAAGCAGATACTAAACAGTCTGCCACTAGATGATTTTTAGGTTTTTAATTTTTGTTATGTTCACCATGACAAACCACTTATAGACATGGTCAAAGTCTATTCTACCAGAACTTTGATTTCTTCACTGGCTTTTTGGAAAGGGATGAACTCTAGAATTACTCAGTTGGAAGCTACTTGGTCCTCAATGCATTCTTTTACCAAGCATTACAAATTGGACTGTATTTCTAAGTCTAGAGCTGGTTTTGCAAGTCCATTCTTAAGGGTTTGTTATATTCTTGATTCATTGTTAGTTCTAGTTAGCTATGGTAATCTACCGTTTTAGCTTAGGCTACTGCAACAGTGATCTTAATGCTGAACATACCACAGTTGTTCAAGTAAGACATCATAACAGTAGATGTTTTTATAGATCACTGTAGCATTAGCATTCTCCTCCAACCACGTGCCTTGTTTGCATTTGGTTGCACTGTCAATATGTGGATTGGTATGTATGTATATATATATGTGTGTGTGTGTGTGTGTGTGTGTGTGTGTGTGTGTGTGTGTGTGTGTGTGTGTGTGTATATGTATATGTGTGTGTGTGTGTGTGTGTATATATATATATATATATATATATATATATATATATATATATATATATATATATATATATATGTGTGTGTGTGTCTACTGCCTCTCTAACTTCCATAGTAGATATTTTTGGCTAATGGTTATGCCTCTTGGCTTTTACTAGCATTTATGTTTCAGGGCTCTAGCCTCCCTCCTTCAGGCAAGGAAGCTCTTAAACTTTTGTCACCCCTGACTGAATTTTATAAGGCTCTTCTCAAGCCTCCCTGTGGTTAGGGTGCATGAAATATGCCATTAAGCTTTATGAAGCTGGCCAGTGGTCAGATCCTGGGCAGGATATAACCCATTTAGCATATGGTACTTCTACAGTAATCTAGTAGAACATCTACTATTATGGTAAGTTTTATTTACATGACATTACTTTGCAAAGCTTAGCTAACAATCCCTACTCATTTCAGACACTAGTGGGAGCATATTCTTCAATTCTTTAGTAAAAGTCTGTCTTGCAATTAAATTTAAAATAAGTGCTGGCAGGAAACTAGATATAGTTGTGGGTTGCAGAGGTTCACACTACCCACAGCAGTCAGCAGTGCTACAATTGTTTATTTCATTCTATTGTTGCTTTAATAATCAGAAACTGATGGTCTGCAAGTTGAAATACATTACTGTGTATGTTATGTGTTTCACTTTCTTGGAAATCAGATGTCAGAAGTGGACAAAGGATTTCTGCCTTTTCCTTTTTGGGAAGGTCAGTGTCTGAAAGTAAATGGCAGTTACATAATCACCGTTAAATGATCATTAATATACATTGATATGCCTTGACAGAGGAAAGAACACACACTTATGAGAAAACATTGAAATATTTTATGTAGCCATCTTTCATTCACTTTCTTTACAATCAAATATAAAAGGTATATACAGAAACTGACTATCATTTGTGACAAGCTGTGTGAAAGCAAAGAGAAATTATATGACTACTGCTAAATAATCACTGATATTGTTGGTCAGGGGAGCAGTGTCTGTGTCTGAGAATAATCAAGAGGAAACAAATTACTGTGGTCAATACATATTTTCTTTTATCACAATTTAAAAGCAGAGGTGGTCAATATGTTTTTTTCTTTTATCACAACTTAAAAGTAAAGGTGGTTGTATTTGGGGATACAGGGTATGTGAAAGCAAAGGATAATTATGTGATCAGGACTAAATGATGATTGATAGCACTTCAGGAAAATATCATTGCATATGTTTGACAACAACAAGCTGACATACATTGCTGCAGCCATTTTGTCTTTCACTTTCCTTGCAATCTAAGATCAGAGGTATACAAATAAATTGGCTGCCTTTTAATGGAGAAGCTATGTTTTAAACCAAGGGTATACTGGATGATCACTATATATGAATATTGAGATGTTTTGTCAAGGTGTTAGAGGACATTTGCCTGACAGTGACAAGTTTAAAAATGTTAATATTATCATCATTTCTTTCAGTTCCATCACATACAGACATCAAATGTGCACATAGAAAGTGTCTATCTTTGGAGAATCAGATCAGTGATGTGGGAAGTGGAAGTGGTCATGTATGACACCAGTAAGCTGAGATTACTGTGGCCATTATTTCTTTCACTTTCATCAAAATCAAACATTTCAGGTATAGAATGAAAGTATATGTCACTGAAGAAAAGCAAGCTATGGGAAAGCAAAGGAAAAATACAATATTATTATTATGTGATCTCTGATATAGCTTGCTGGTGAATCATAGGTGTCTCAGAGCAGCAGGAAGGTATGCATTTTGT
>NC_056738.1:452205099-452275099 GCF_019279795.1 Protopterus annectens
TCAATAGCCTAAGAACCTATAAACATAGGAAAGACATTTAGTACCAGTATGCACTTTTATAATTTAATGAAAGCTTTAAATTATGAACAATTAAACTTTTTCTTCAGGGATTTGTGAGACTTTTGCTCTCACAGTATGGCATTTAGTATTATGTTCATTTCTACAGGTTATATATGACCTGTACAGGATGAGGGAAATACCAAATGCCCAAAATATAGTTGCACTAAGTTTTTATTCTATTGGAAGTAAACATCATATATACTTCACCAGAAATGACACTTCTCACAATGAAAATATGATTTGGCTTATTCTCCGTGTACTGAAAAGGGGAATGTGCAGCATGACAAACTCAGGACTGTGGTGCTTTAAAATTCATACGTGTACAGTGTCAGTCATAAGTGCATTGTATGCAAATAATTCATAAAATAAATTACAAATAAATGCTCAACATTTATTGACTCCTGATATTTTGGTCACAGAGCTCTTCGAACGATTAAAGGAAAAAAAGCACATTAAATAACTTTCTAACATCATAATCAAGTGCTCTGAATCAAAAAATAAAACAAGCAAATAGTTAATAAAAAACAGAAGCTAAAATAGCATCCTGAGAAAATAATCTAGACATGCATTGTGTACCTGAGTGCCTAATGATAATTCTGTGAAAGATCTAGCAATAACTCTAAAAGTGTATTATGTATAGTCATTTTTTTTTGCCGTAGCATGGCATGGTGTATTACATTTAGTTTCCATTTGGGAGTGCATATAATTTTTGATTCTGCATTAAGCATTAACAAGACAGAATATAGCTTTACTGAAATGCTATTTTATCAAAAGTAAAAATCATACATATTTCTTCAGACAAGGCTATATATTTCTAATAACAAATCGGATATTACTAAGTCATCACATAACCAAGTATTTGTTCATTATTGCATAAAAACTTTTCTAATGAAGTCTTAAAGAGGACTGGAATGTGTTTTTTATGAATATGCATCAAATGTAGACTTTCAGATGCATTTCACAAGCCTAGTTTGGCATGCTGTATTTTTATCAATTTCCATTTGTGGTGTTAAACAACTTCTGCTCAGACTGAGCATTTGTCCATGATTTAACTTATATGCCATTTTAAACAGAGACAAAAATGTTATACATTTCAAAAGATAAAGCTACAGTTTGCAACACAAGAGTAGCTGGCTCAACCAGCACCTTGTGCCAGTCCAGCAAACATGCATCCCACCCTTCAGCTCTTCATGTGAAGAATAAAAAAAAAATCATTTTACTGGCACACTGACCAGGTGGCCAGATACAAGACACATACCCCTTCTCTCTTTCCCCAGCCATTCAGGTCATTTTTCTGTGCCCTGCCCCCAACCACCTTCCTTACATTACAGTAAAAAAAAATATCTTTTAAACTGTTGCAATCTGCTTTCTACAAATGTAACAAGCAATGGCTAAAGTTTATATCATGCACGGAAAGCTACAGTGCTCAGGTTTTAGTTTAAAAAATTTATATTGAAACTCTAGCAAACTGCTTGCTACAATGTAGCAAGCAGTTGCTACATTTAGACTACTTATGGAGCTCAGGTTTGACTGCAAATGTAATACCAACTTTTATTGCATTAAGAGATTTCAGGATGAGGCTTCAAACTAATGTGCTTCAAGCTTCAGTATCTCTTTTACTATTTCAACTTCCACAATCATCACTATGGTGGAGAATTGCTCTTTTCGATTCTTCCCTTTCTCCCTATCTGATAGTTATTGTGTCATCCTCACACTTGCCAATCATTTTTTGGCTAACTCCAGTAAATCTTTGAGAAGATGACAAACAAAGCCATCTACATGTCACCGTTTTGCCATTCTCTGAAGGTATAGAGTCATACAATTGCCCCAAATTTCTAGGAACAACCTGTCAATTATTCACACCATTTCTAAAGTGTTCTTGTGTGATGTAATATGCAATCCTTTGCAACACTGCTCAGCCTCAGATTATTTTTGGTAGATTTCTTATAATTCTGTGAAGTTTTAAATGACAACTGAAATGTGTATATCTCCTATAACTGTAAACATTTCCACATTTTTAAATGCATGCCATCTTATTGATGTGAACAGGATGCAAATGTCTGGTATAGTCACACTCTCAATGAACCAGTAGTCGGACACAGCCAACTACTTGGCTTAGTCACTGAGCAATACTTCTCTCAACTGCTAGGCCTAGTCATTCAACAGTTCCTCTCAATCAATAGCATTAGATAAGTGTGATCTTGACCAGTTGTATCTTTCTTTAAAGGGACCAAATCCTATGAACAATATAAATAAATAGTATTGCTGTAACTTTGGGCCTAAAAGGAACATACATCTCTGTATAAAACTGATATTTTGTCTTTTTATACGCCATGGCATAAAAATGACATTAAAATATTTTCTTATTAAAATTCAAAATTTATCTGCTCTTTTACCTTTAAAGCTAATGGGTAAAAGTTCCACCATAGCATACCATTTTGTGAAAATCTTCAATCCATTTTAGAGCTACAAACACTTAGGTACAGGTAGCAAAAATGGTCAGCAACAGTCAGTGCTTCTAAGGCATCTAAGATAGTCAGAAGTAAGGAGTTAAATAAATACAAAACACAATGTAGCAAAGGCAATGCCAAGGCTCAGGATGATGGTCTCACTTGACACAAAATCCAATAAAAAGAAGAAGAGTGAAAACAAATGATGGTTCCAGGTTCCAAATAAATAAATAACAATGTTCCCGATCTATCATCGTACTGGGTGGTGGTGCTGCGGTAGCGTTGTCGCCTCACAGTTAGATGTTGCCCATTCGATTCTCAGTTAGAGCGTCTTCTGTGAGGCGACATGCGTGAACGGGTGTTCCTTCATTGAAAGTTGTGCGTTAGGCCCGGCAATCCAGCACGTAAAACTCAACTGCCAATCATTAGCGGACCAGAGTTCCGTTGTGGCGACCCCTAACCGGGAAAAGCCGAAAGACACAAAGTTCCCGATCTATCACCACTAGGGGACCACCTTTGTCAGCTGGTCGTATAGCAATAGAGGTATCATTTTGTAAACATTTTAGTGGCTTATGTTCTTCCCTGGACAAATTCTGAAACCCTTTCAATTTAGTAGGATTTAAGAAAGAATTATAAAATTCATCAGTACATCATTTTTCAAAAACAGTTAATACAGGATAATTGGTCGGTATATATGTTTTAGGCTTTGATAAAAATACTCCCTGTTCACCAGGGTTACGGTTACCAAAATTTAATTTTAAAGTAACATTCTTCATAAAACATTTCAGATCTATAATAACATCAGATACCTCAGCCCTCCTAGTGGGAATGAATGAAAGTCCTTTCTCCAGGACTTTTATTTCCATGTCTCTTAACAGTCTACTGGACAAGTTCCAAATTAGCAAACAATTTCCTCCCGCCACATGTATATATTTGCATATATATTTATTTTTTATCTATTTTTTTATTTACACTGATAAATTTTGTTGTGTTATTTTTATATATTAGTAGACTGTGTGTTTAATATATGATCTAAGTGAAGCTAACTCTTAATTGCTCAAATGAATTGGTTAGCACTTTGAACACAGGAAATGATCTCTGATGTATTTAAATGGTGGTTTTCTAATGTTGTTTTAACATCTGATGAAGCAGTGTTCATCACTGTGAAAGCGCTTACATAATAAAAATCTTTTATTTGGAACCTAGAGCCATTGTTTGTTTACACTCTTTTTCTTTGTATTAAATACAAAACACTGACTTGAACCAACCTTTGTATGTTTTTCTTTGACTATACCAGGATTTCTGGCCAAGAATGAGTTCTGACTACAGAATGTATGTTTGAAACTGACTTAGACATCAAAGCATCATGTTCAGTATAATGCAACTAATTTCTGAGGAATAGTGCCTCACTACCAGTGACATTGCTTGTAGCAAAGGCATTGTTTTGTGTTGAAATATTCCCACTTATTACAAATAATTTTTGAAGACACGATTTGCAGTGCTTTTCATATTTCTACATGTTGTTCAGGGGATGTTGGTAATTCATTTAATTTCACAGGAGAAGGATAATTAGCAAACTATATAAATGTGTTTTTATAGGCCATACTCAATAAAGCTGCACCATAGCATTGTTTAAGGAAGGCACTAGAACAAAAGTTTCTATATTGTATACCACTGTCATCTGTACATATCTACAAGTAATTAAAGTAACTGCTGATAGAGGGAACTACTTAGCTACATATTATTTGGAAAAATGACAAATAAAATAACAAATGGTCATATACTAATTACTGAAAAATCAATAAAGTCAGATTTTTAGATAGGAGAAACATCACATCAAATTACATAACAGTGTTCAAACTGCTAGGTGGCAAGACATTTCCCTGTGGCACATCTCCTTAGTGGCACAAAGATTAAGTACAATACAGCTGCAGAGACATTTGGTTGTTGCAAATTTACTGCTGGCATAGAGAAGCACCCAGCACTGTGCCCATAGCTTCAATATCCAAGTGTGTGGGAGCAGGGGAAGGAATGTGCATTGTGCTTAATCTTCAGTACGTGTTTGTGTAAAATACATGTAGAAGTGCACCGCAGCATGGGGAAATCCTCCATGCTGCTGTAGTTATACTTATGCTGCAGTACATGTTTTAGGGAACATTCCCTAGACACTGTTAAGGGGTAATGTCTATATATACCAACAATAAAGGCAATGCCCAATATCTATTGGATTTTTACTGACACTGATATTGCCACTGGATATCCTGCTATTGGTGGCTGCCATACTGCCTGGTGTCTCTTGGTACCTTGGGGGCCATGGATATTATTTCCTCCTGTGCATTTGGCTTTTGAAGTTCTGAGCATGGTGTCATGTGTTTCTCTTTGCCCCCAGTTAATTTGTGGCAGCCACATTTCTCTGAAGCTGAATTTCACTTCAGGCTTGTGTCCTCAGTTAAATTCCCCACAGGGAAATGTCTTGCCACCCAGCAGCCTGAACCCTGAATGACAGTTGGTAGAAATATCATGCAATCAGCAATACTTAGTAAACTAAAATAGAGCCCTTAAAAATATAAGTTAACCAAATTAATATTTTTTACAGGAGGCTTCATCTGTCTAGCACATATGAATATGGGTGGTCTGCCATATATGCCACCATTGTATGAGGCTATACTACCTTGCAGGTGTTGTCAAATTCTAATTCAGTAACTAAATAAATATTCAGTTTAATCCAAAACATTGATAATGTCAGAGTTAGTATATATAGTTAGCAGGAGTGGAGGGAGAACTGTCTCCCACATTGGAGGGGTGTAGAGGGGTATACCCCTCCCAAAAAAAAAATCACATAGAATTTCTTTATTTTTTATTACTTTGTCTACATTTCTGTTCTAAAACATTTCCAAGTAAGACAGATTCAGCATTATAATGTTTCCTTTATGGAGTATTTGATTTTTTTTCCAGATTTTGTAAGAACAGGCCTGACATAAATATAGTTTTGCCATAATAAATCCTACATAAATACAGTATTCTCTTTGCATAGGCCTATAAATCCAGCCATATTAAAGTGGGCATATATCATCATTTTATATTTCACATTTTACATGTAATTAAGTGCAGTTTCAATAGAAAAGAGTGTTTCAGTGAAGGATACAAATGAGCTCAGTGAAATAGCCTTCAGGCCAAAACAATAGTTAGGATAAGATGTGCTAACAGCCCGTGTGTGACATTTGGTACAAAAACAGATCTTGTTTAGATGGTACAAGGCTTGGTAACCAAGGTTAAAGAGGCCTAAAGAATTTGTAGGAAACTTACAGGGTTTTAGTATTATGAGAAAGACTTTTTTTAGACAGAAGTCAGTTCATTACAATACAGTTCAGTTTGGAGAAGATTGAATGCAGCAGGTCAGTTGAAATACTCAGACAGAAGACTGAGGACAGACACATAGAAGTTACTAAAAGTCCAGAAACAACAGAAAATTGTACAGTTTGTCTTAATTTAGCCATTACACAGGAAAAGGAAATAACCTGTATACGACTTGTTCAGATCTTGTTAAATTAATACACATACCTGTACTGTAAGCATGCTACTACATAATTAACCACATTTATCAAAGCTCTGATGAGTAAAGACTTTTATTTTGAAAGGTACAAGAAGATATGGCAAATAAAGGTGAAACAGATATTTGGCACTTGTTCAGCAAAGCCCCTGGTTATTAAAAGATGAGGACATTTATTCCAATTCTCACATTGGTGCTTCAGCTTAGCTGGGGGAGGACAATACTGATGGTTAAAGTGAGTCCCAAAACTCCATAGCAACCCTGCAAATCTACAGCTGTTCATCAGCAGACAGAATGTGTTTACAGAGCAGTGCTATTCCTTAAAGACATTACTTCAGTGACAAATCTACATAGTGTATTAAAAAGTTCAGAATCTCCAGGAAAGAAGACAGCACGGAAAGATGCCAGTGTAAAGGACATTCCTTTTCAGTTCAACAGTATCGGAAAACTTCCTAATCTCCAAAGAAGATGACAGACCTTCAAGTTTCCAGTGTGACATTGAAAAGGCAAGGAAACCCTTATAAGAGGGAGCCTGAAAAAGCTGGGAGATGACTGGCCACCTTCTCAATTCTTCTTCAACTTGCTGTATATGAGCATTCAGTTTTATTACTATACATTTTATAGCTATGTCAGGCAGTAAATGTAAAAGCAGTTTAAAGTCCTCTATGTTAAAATCACCAGTAAACGTGCAGTTTAAAGATAAAAATTGATTAATCCAGGTTAAAAAAATGTGTTCCAGAAACGTTTATTTAAATTTCAGTGTTATCAGTTCAGGAATGTTAATTTTTTCTAGATGCAAAAGGGTTAAAACACAGAAGCGACCTATAATAAGTAAGGTTATGGAAAGGCTTCTACATGACTTGCAGTATGAATCCATTGTTACAGAAATGACGGCATTTCAGCGTCTGATATCAGTGTTGTTTCAGATTTAAATAATGTGCAAATTGTGACAATTTTTTTTTTATAGTCTTCAGAAATCAGTGCCACAGCATATACAATTCAAAATGCAGACTGAAGTCATAGCATTGTAAATACAGATTAGCCTGATGTAAACACAGCTACTGTATATGACATGCAGATTTCAGTACAGAACACAGATCAGACATTTTCAGTGTCTCAAGTTAATGTTAATAGTATGATTTCAAATACAAATGATCAGAATGCAATAAACTCTAGTTTATTGTTTTCAGAAGCTAGTCCAAACAGCGAACTGAGGGGAGATAACAGTGGAGAGATTACAGATCAGTTTAATAAAGTAAACATCAGTGTAAATAATACACAGGCTTCAGGGCAAATTAAATAAGAAATTAATAGAGACACCAAAAGAGCTGGAATCCACGCCAAATTCAGGACTTTTATTAAAACACTTGTAACTTTAGCTACACGCTTTCGGAGAGTGCAATGACCCTCCTTCTTCAGAAGACACGAACATTTAAAACAAAGCAACCAGCATTTAAATACATCACCAATCCAATCAAAGTTTTAATTAACTAAAGCATCTTCACATGCCTATTAATTAAACTGAATAAGCAAGACTACACTAACTTTAAAAACATATCCATTTATGTACATATGGAATACATATACCTTTCCAGGTACTGTTATACCATCTAATAATTTGCAACTTAATGAAGAGACTGGGGGTTTAGGCTGCCCTAATATTCATTTATTTTTAAACAAAACAGATTTTTTTAATGCTTCCACTTCGAATGGGTCACAAGAGAATGGATTAACAACGAGTAATATTTCTGAATTGATTAATTTATTTGACAATAAGATGTTCAAGTGTAGGAAACTACAGCTTGAAGTCTCCTATCTACAGGAATGCCTCACAAAAGGGCTAGTGCCTAAAGGGCTTAGGCAGTGGCGTTTTCCTGTGGGGCTGATTGAACGATCTGTATTTCATAAGGAATTAATTCAGTTATTTGATAAACAGGCCTTCGAGTTTATGAGCTTACTAATTGTTTACTATAAGAAGGACATCGAACTGTTGAAGGGTGAGCTAAGTGAATTGGAAAAAGATATAAAAAATGATGCGGATTCTTTCAGGTACAAATACGATTATACTCGTATATTCTCCAGTATCGAAGCTTCCTTGGCTAAGCTAACTAACACTAAATGCAAAAAGATAAAAAGGGATTTGCATGAATATGCTACAAATACTGCTTACCCCCGCCCCCCTACTGTGCTTTCCCGTGGAACCCGAGTAGAAAATGAAGGTTCCCAGGTTCCTGAGCCAGTTGAGAGGGGTGATCCTATTTGTTCTGATGATAATCAGGTCTCGGAGGATCCAGGTCTTTTGGTGCAGGGAAATGGAAATAATATAAGTAATAAGAACATCAGTAACAATATGTTTGTTACCGAGGAAGGCATTAATTCTATGGACAACCCCGCTTCTTCCCATGTGCCCGGGACCTCCCAGAATCACCAACATAATTTTCGGCAAGGACAGCAGCAAGGGAGAAAACTAAAGCAGCAACAACAGGGTCAAAAGAATATCAACCAATATTTTTTCAGGAATCGGAAAACACAACACAGGACTTAATGTGCAGGTTTTCCGATCCTGTTATTATTTGTGATGATTCTTGTGATTTTAAAGTGTTTAATTTCACTTCTTTCACTGTGGACCCTGATATGCTTCAGCTGTTTTCTAAAGGTTTATCGTTTGTCCCTGATTCTAGGTTTGATTTAGTTAAGTGTATTACTGACCTTAAGCTGTATATTAGGAAACTGAACCTTAAACTGTTTATGGGAGACTGTACATCGTTTGAACCTCATTTGAGGGTTTCTAGTGTTTTCAATCCGCCCCTTAATGAGTCCTTGCATGTTTTTGAAAGGGCTTGTGAACTGGATCTCAGGGCTTTGAACAGTAGTAAAAGCACTATCCCCCATCATGTTTTAAACATTACACAATCCCAACGTGAATTCATCAAACTATTGCATGATTGCAATATTAGAGTCATGAAGCCAGATAAAGGGGGTGGGTTGGTTCTAATGGATCAATTTCTATATGTAGAAAGAATTATGGCACTTCTCAATACTGACTCTTATCAAAAGGTCAACAAAAATGAGATCAATATGGCACACAACAGGATCCGTAGTACTTTAGAAGATTTATTCATTGAGAGAATATTTGATACCGAGTTACATCAATATCTTACAATGTTGGCACCAAGGATTCCAGTCCTCTTTGGAATCCCAAAAATCCATAAATCCTTGTCGGAACCCCCATTCTGCCCAATAGTGGACGGAAGAGGATCTGCTACTTATGCATGTGCTAAATATGTGGATAGTATCTTAAAGCCTTGCATTAATCAACAAAAACAAATATGTAAGGATTCATGGAGTTTTTTGGAAAATTTAAGCAGGATTCCTTTTAGAGCAGACTATTGGTTGTTAACTATTGATATCAAAGACTTGTACACCGTCATCCCCCAAGCAATTGGCATTGAGTGGGTAAGGGATTTTTTGTATGATTTGAACATTAGTAATGATGTAGTGTACGTGGTAGAAACTCTCTTGGAAATTGTTTTGTCTAATAATTTTCTCATGTTTGAGGGGGAGACCTACTTGCAAAAAACAGGAGTAGCAATGGGGTCACCGTGTGGTGGCAGTTTTGCTAATGTTGTGCTCGCCCATTGGGAGAAAAAGTTTATATTTCCTACAGAGATATTTTCTACCCATGTCGCTTGGTATACTCGGTACCAAGACGATATGTTTATTCTCTGGAAGGGTTCTCCAGAAAATGTGCCATTATTTTTAGAATTTTTGACCAAAACCACCACCTTTTTAGAGTTCACATATGATCTCCAAGAGTTGAGTATTTGTTATCTAGACATTCAGTTAACCAAGGATGTGGTGGGCGAGAAATTCACTAGCGTTATATACCGTAAACCGACCTACTCGAATGCTTTTCTGCATTTCTCGAGTTGCCACCCTTTCCATCAAAAGAAGGCCATGGTAAAAGGACAAATGGTTAGGGCTGCACGGATGGTATCAGAAATGGGAGATTTTTTTGAATGAATGCGAACAGCTTAGTGACATGTTCTCCAAGCGAGGTTACCCTTTTCAATTAATACAGGAGGTTAGATCCGAAGTTATCCACAAAAGGATGAGTGGTCATTTTAAGGCTATTCTTTCATCATCGCCTACTTGTCATTTATCCTCTAGTCCTATTACTCAGTATGATCCAACATACGATTCTTTAGACGAGATGTCAGGCCCCATTAGTGATAACGTCGATGAAATCTGTGGAAGGTCCCCTAAGATAGAACCGACAACAAGATTTTTGTGTACATTTAGTATTAATCACAAACAAATTAGGTCGGTTCTAAATAAAAACTGGGCGTTTATTAAAGAGGACATTGGGATTTATAATAGGCTTGGGGAAAAGCCCCAAATTGCCTTTAGGAGAGGAAGAAGTTTAAAATCCCTTTTAGAATTACGTCCTTTTCAAGGCTTCCATAGTAATGGTATCAACAAATGCGGCAGCTGTAATCAATGTCAGTACATCTGCACTAATCCAAGAGTCCAATTAGGGGATTTCCTCTGCCGCATCAAAGTTAAGGCTAATTGTCACACTAAAGGGGTGGTATATGCGGCAATGTGTCAAGCATGTGCCGCATATTACATTGGTAAAACCGAGCGGAAATTCAAGAAACGCATTTACGAGCATCAATATGCCATCACTAGATTGGATGAGTCCAATGCTCTGGCTAAGCACATCATGTTGTATCCTGATCATTATTTTAAATTTACGGTTCTGAAACACATTAAGCTAGATGATAGGGGTGGTCCATGGCAAACACAACTGGAGATTGAAGAATTGTATTGGCAAATCCGCACAGGCTCTTACATTCACCCAGGACTTAATGATCATATTTCAATTGGGTGCCTACTCAAACATCTAGCTTTTAAACGATAAACCCAACCCCCCCTCCCCCCTTTTTTTCCTTTTCCTTCCCCCTCCTCCCCCCCTTTTTACCCCCCCCCTCTCTACCCTCTTTTCTCTCCCCCTTATTTCCCTTCCTACCATAAACTCCCCTTTCCTGATTCTGTTTGGGTTAGCAGTTATTATTTTTTATGTAAGTTCAATTACAGCTCACACTTGCATGTACCTTTTAAAATGCGCATAAATATGCATGCAACGTATATTTTTAAGAGTTTTTAAGTGTGTATTCCATATATACATAAATGGATATGTTTTTAAAGTTAGTGTAGTCTTGCTTATTCAGTTTAATTAATAGGCATGTGAAGATGCTTTAGTTAATTAAAACTTTGATTGGATTGGTGATGTATTTAAATGCTGGTTGCCTTGTTTTAAATGTTCGTGTCTTCTGAAGAAGGAGGGTCATTGCACTCTCCGAAAGCGTGTAGCTAAAGTTACAAGTGTTTTAATAAAAGTCCTGAATTTGGCGTGGATTCCAGCTCTTTTGGTGTCTCCGTTTCAGTTTGAATTTTTTCTTGGTAAGAAATTAATAGCATAACTCAAGCCAATGTTGTTAC
Source organism: Protopterus annectens (assembly GCF_019279795.1). Lineage (NCBI taxonomy): Eukaryota > Metazoa > Chordata > Ceratodontiformes > Protopteridae > Protopterus > Protopterus annectens. The sequence goes on from NC_056738.1 coordinate 452,216,665, forward strand.
AGAGAAGGGTTTTCAGAATATCTATAAAGTTTGTGGCATTCCAGCATCAAAACAGATAAATTATATGTCTTTGTTTAAGATAAAGAGGAATGACAAATTGTATATTTATTGGTTTACAGGAAAGGAATCATGGAATAATGTAATGATTAAAAGAGATGTCCCAATTTCAGTTACACATTGACCTTTACCAGAGGACATAAGTTCATTTATGGTGTTGTAAGGATTTGAAGGGTCAATTTTCAGTGAGACAGTACCTTACTAGGTATGGATATGTTGTTTTACATTTCAGTAACAAGATTTTATGGAGGAATGAAATGTTACAGAATGTAAAGTAGTGCAAACAGAAGACACTTGTAAAAATTGTGTGTGCTAGATTGTGTAAATGATGTACAGAATTTAAAAAATCATTTACTATAAAAATGCACAGATTCATGGGCTAAAGACAAAACTAATTCTGATTCAGTTGCCACAGCTGAAGTACAGGTAAGAAAGTTACCACATTTTCAGAAACAGTATCTTATTCTCAGAAAATCAATGACAAAGTCTATTCAATTCACTTTTATGGCCAGTAAGGAAAAAAAATGACAGTTACAGGCAAGTACTACATGTGAAATTAAAAAATACATACATCATTATGGTGGCGCATATTGTGAATGATACACAAGAAATGACGGTCAAGTTAAGGCTGCAGAATAAATGGCTTACAGTTACAGATCTGGCATTATTTTTTTGCTATTGTTTTATTTCACAGCTCCATCAGGCACTCACAAACCTAGCCCTGATGGAGCTGCTACACATCCACAAGCTAAACAGCATGAGGGTTACCTAATCTAAGGAAACAACATGAGGGTCACCTAATCTAGGGAAACAGCATGAGGGTGACCCAATCTAGGGAAACAGCATGAGGATCACCCAATCTAGGGAAACAGCATGAGGGTCACCTAATCTAGGGAAACAGCATAAGGGTCACCCAATCTAGGGAAACAGCATGAGGGTCACCTAATCTAGGGAAACAGCATAAGGGTCACCTAATCTAGAGAAACAGCATGAGGGTCACCCAATCTAGGGAAACAGCATGAGGGTCACCTAATCTAAGGAAACAGCATAAGGGTCACCTAATCTAGGGAAACAGCATGAGGGTCACCCAATCTAGGTGGAGAGGTAAGGTATCCCTTTGAAAGTTTTAGGTGTAGAGCTGACCAAGTCCTGCCTGCCTGAAGTCTGTTACATGGAGGAAGATGGATTGGTTTTATTATACTGATGGTTTTAAAAAGCATACAACCTTTATATCTGACAACCATACTGTAGAAATGCTTAAGTCGGTTCATGTTGATTTGTTGTCCCCAAATTTGCTTCTGACTGATGTGGGTATTAAAATTAAGATAGAGAATAATAAGAATGAAATTTATTTAGTGAAATGGAAAGCCAATGAGATATATAAACTGATCTGTAGCCATCTATGTAAAAAGATGAAAATGCCACCAGTGCTGGTTATTGGGAATGCTCGGGCTTTAGAGTTTGTCAGTGCTTTAAAAATATTCAGCACTGGGGCCATATCATGAGTATGAAACCAAAACAACCTGTATCTTGAGTAGTTGCATAAACTAATGGCAGTTTGGGGGAATAATGATTTATGCAGAAATATATAAGATAACAATCTGTTTTAAATGCTTTGCTTTTACTTTACAGTCATGATGTAGATAATGTGCAGTGTTCTGCGAAACCACTGAACCTTCATTTTGCACATAGCAAAGCTGTCAGAGAATACAGTCATTTGATTCATGCCTCATGGAAGACACATGGAAGGTACTCCCTGTTGACTGAACATGCAGGGTTCTTTAAGGCAAATATGTTATTTGCTTTTGATTTTGGTCCTGACCACTGCTGTTCTGATCATAACTCATCGACATGGTCTAGTAACCTAACAACTAAGATACATTTCACAACCCCCTTCCCACTGCAATGAATATGCTGGCATTAGCCATATAATTTTAACTTAACCTAATCCCTCTTTTCTCATCCTTCCAGCACACAACATTAGTAACCTAAAGCTCATATCCACCCTTTTCTCCTGCTTATGCCAGTTTCTCATTCTTTTTATATATCTTGGCACCTCTCCACCTTTTTTCACCATTTCCTACTTTACTCACTTAGGATCATAGGATCATAGGAAGTTACTAGGCTATTGGCTCTGAGGCCCTTATAAGCCTAGCCAAGAGTTTAGCCCCTGTTTAGACAAGACAGCAGCCAGATCCCCTGTCCAACAGGGACAACAGGTGGAATCCCAAAAGTGTATTTTCTGTTTCCCCTCATGTCATCCCAGGTTGCACTTAAAAAGGGATAATGAGGTACTCTGCTTGACATGGAGAGTGAGTCTATTTCACAGATGGGGGGGTCTCTGGGACACAAATCTGTCCCGCCAACAAGTCCTATTGATGTCACAGACCACTTTGAGGTCACAACTGCGGGTTACTTGAGTACAGCTTGACTTGCGCATATGCAGCAGTCCCATCAAGGAGGGGTCTGCGATTGCTTTGTATCTGTCCCGCCAAGAAGTCCTATTGATGTCACAGCCCAGGTTGAGGTTGCAACTGCGGGTTACTTGAGTTGAGCTTGACTTGCGCATATGCAACAGTCCCATCAAAGTGGGGTCTGAGATTGCTTTGTATGCCAGACAGAGGTCACCTCTGAGGAGTCTGTATGAAACTGAGTAGAGGGACAGGTTTTTTAGCCTATCTGTGCAGGGTAGATGTTTGAGGTCCTGGATTCTTCTGGTGAAAAACCTCTTTGGTCTCTCCAGCTGCTGCATGTGTTTTGTGAGGTACATGCCGAAGGTGGAATTGTACTCAATAATTGGGCTTATAAGGGAAGAATGCAGGGATGAAATGACCTCCTTGTCCATGGATGAGATACCCTTACTTATGAGGTGCACCATATAGAAAGCTTTCTGTACAATGGAAGCAACATGTTTTTGTTATTTTTGTTATTTTGCACTGTTCTTACTATGTATACTTAATGTTTGGACATTCTATTGTATTTTATCTTGTGCATTTGTAACCTTGATTGTACTGCCTTTGGAGCTTTTCTCCCCGGGCCTCCACTGAAAATGGGTACTTCGTGGCCCAGTGGACTTCCCCGGTAATCAAACTGAAATAAATAAATAAACATTGCGGTCAGTAGTCAGGTTGCTATCAACCTGGGTCCCCAAATCTCTCATGACTGATTGCATGCTTAGGATGTTGTTATTAATGTGATAATATGTGGGGACATCACTCTCCCCAAAGGGGATGATGATGCATTTTTTGGCATTCAGCTTGAGGCCATGTTTCTGGCATCTGTCATTTGTTTGGGTGAGACCCTCTTGGAAGACGTCCACATCACTTGGTGAATTGATGACTGTGCCCAGCTTAACTTGGCCACCATACCCACTGGTTTTGTCCTGCACCTCAGAGAAGTATATCCTAAATAATAGAGGCCCCAAGACTGATCCCTGTGGTACGCCACTTGTTACGGGCCTACTGCTTGAGGTGGCTTCCTCTATTTTGATTAGGTGGGTTCTATCCATGAGACAGTTTGCTTTGCATCTGATAACATATGGATTGATACCTAGTTGAGAGAGTTTGTCTACTATGTCCGAGTGGGGAATAGTGTCGAAGGTCTTGGCCAGGTCAAGGTAGGCAGTGTGCACTGTCTTCCCCTTGTCCATGGCTTTGGTGACTGGCTCAAAGAAGTCAACCAGATATAACAGACATGACCTCCCCTTGACAAAGCCAAACTGTGTGAGGGTCGAGTGTTTGGAGGTTGCTAATGTCCTGTTAATGAGGTCCATGATAATCCATTCCATGGCCTTGCAGATCAGGCTAGTTAGGCTGATGGGTCTATAGTTTCCCAGATCGGTGGATTCTCCATCTTTGTGTAAAGGGATGACAGTGGCTGTCATCCACTTGGCTGAGACAAAGCCAGTATTCAGGCTTTGGTTGAATAGGTTGCCTAATGGTGTTGCATGTTCATGCCTGAGTTCATGTAGGATGCAGCCTGGAATGTTATAGGGTCCCATGGAGGCTGTATTTTTTTGCATTTGAGGGGGCAGTGATGACCTGTTCCCTAGAGTTAAGGGGAGGGGGAAGGTTCTGCGGATGCCCTGATTTACTGATGGGGGGACAGAGGGGTGAAGTTGTCACTGAATCTGTCAGCCAGTAAGTTGGCTATATCTGCAGTATTTGTGTATGTGGTGTCCTTGACCACCAGTTCTGAACAGATCTGGGTGCTTCCTTTGAGACTGCGGACATATGAAGAGGGCCTTATGATTGTCTCTGTTAGATGTGGGCAATTTGGACTCAAAGTTGACTTTAGAGGATTTCACTAGTGCTCTTATTTGCTTATTTAGGCTAAGGAGAGATTGCTTCCAGTTGGGCACCTTCTCCTTCTTAGTCCTGGACATTTTTTTTTTCCTTTTGTTATATAGTTTATTTATTGCAGATGTCCACCAGACAGGTTTACTGTGAAGGATGATTTTTGTCCTGTCAGGTATTCTTGATTCCATGCATCTATATAAGTGCTCATACAGTACTTTGGTGTAGATTTGGACATTGGTGCCAGTTCCAACAGAAGGGGAGGGGCTGTAAAGCTGTTTATACCATCCCTCAGGTGGTTATAATCATCTTTGCAAAGGTTTTTTTGTTTGGCCCTAGCTAGAGGGGGGGTCAGGGAAGATGCTGACTTCGAAAGTGACCGCTTTATGGTTGGATCTTACCAGGGAGGATGATACTGTAGGGGTGTTGCAGTGGTTACTCATATTGGTTAATACCAAGTCTACAGTAACCTTAAGACCCTGCGCTCATCTAGCAAAATACTAGTACAAATACATAAAACCTACAATAAGGCAGGGGACTCTCTGTTCTCTAATACCATGGGTAAAACCTGGAACTCTCTCCCCAGTGACCTGACCTCCCTACCTTCACTAACACAATTTAAAATCAGGCTTAAAACCTACCTCAAATCACATTGGCTGTGCACCTGTCTGAACCCAGACTAACCTCTCACGTCTTCTTCTCACTAAGTTACTAAGTCTTAATGACTGCATAATCTAACTGCCTAATGGAAACCAGAATTATATCTGGCCTTTCAATTGATTGGACTCTCTTTCTATATCATAATATGACTCTCAGTCTCCCTGCTATGTTAACATATATACTTAACATAAGATACTACAATCAAATGTGTTTTGAACTGAATACATTTCCTTATTTACTAAACTACTTACTCCAATATGTTCTTTCATGCATAAAATAGCTTAACTTTATATGGTACTTCCACCTGTTAAACTTTGAATTGTTTTATTTTTTGATTTAAGTAAAATATTGTTCTGTACTTTTCTCCCCGGGCCTCTGCTGAAAATGGATATGTATCCAGCTGGACTAGCTCGGTCAACAAATGTAAAATAAATAAAATAAATAAATAAATAAAGTCCAAGATATTATCACATCTTGTGGAGGTATCGATTAGCTATTCCTATGCATTTGCATTGATAAAATCAAGGAATCTCTGGGCATTTGAATTTTGGCATGAGTAGTTTTTCCAATCTATGGTTGGGTAGTTAAAGTCACCCAGGATCAGGGTAAAGGGTTGTATCTTTATAGATTCAAAGAGATCCAGATAGGTGGAGGGGGCATCCTGAATCAAATTTGAGGACCTGTAGCTAGCTATGATTTGACTAGGGGTCTTGTCAATGGTTAACTGCACCTGGAGCACCTCCCGTGCGTCATACTGTTTGACCAGCCTGTAGGTGTTTGTGCCTTTAATATACATTAAAACTCCAACTCCTTTGGCTTTGCTGCCTACAGTTTGGGGTCTGAATGTATAATATGATGAGTAACCAGGTAAGGCTGGGGTGCTCTCCGCAGCTTTGAACCAGGTTTCTGTGACTGCACAAATGTCAGCATCTTCCAGGGTTAAGAATGCCTGCAATGAGTGCAGTTTCATGTTTACACTCCCAGCGTTTAGCAGCACGACCATTAATTTGCGTTTTGTTGAAATTTTTATGTTGATTTTATTGACCTCAGGACTTTTCCTTAAAAAGGCACTATGGGGGTGGCAAGGGCCTTTGCAAGAATTCTGACACCCAAATGAGACAGATGTAGGCCATTTCTCGCATAGCATCATGGTCTGTCGATCATATCCTCCCAGGCTGTCAGGTACTGGATTCCTCTGGAATGACAGGAGAAATTAAGCCAATTGTTGAAGTTAATCATTTTCGCCTGACTTCCTCAATCTTCCTTTATAGATTCTTCTGTACTCCCTCTGCTCATCTCAAGCACCCTATTGCCCATCTACTAATCCCCACTTATATCTTTAGCTCAGCAAATCACATAACTTTAATCCCCTGCACTCCCTACCTCCATTTTTTACATTATGAATGACTATACCTATAATCCCCCTGCTTCTGACTCCCTAACTTCATTTATTACATTATAAATAGTCCACATGCAGGTCAAGAAAATGGCCACAAAACTTCCTCTGGCACCAAGTACTTCAAGAAACACGATATCTTTATAATCCAAAAGGTAGTTTATTTGCTAGCAAAAGTAAGCGCTTTCACCCACAGGCTTTGTCAAACTCCAATGCTTCCATTAAAACACAATTGCCTTATATACTAGTGAGTTCAAGCTGAATTGATTCAATCAAACAATAAAACCAGGTGTGACAGCTTGTTACATTACTGACAATGCAAGAAGTTAAAAGGTATATAAGCCTAAAAAACATACAAATATCGGCATATACCAAATACATAAATCAAAAACTATATAAAACCATATACAAAGTGTATAAAAGGACATATATAAAAAGCATATAAAAAACTTCATAAAAATATATTTTGATAATATAATTAATTATCAAGATCTAAATAATCTTTTTTTACGTAATAGTGGTTTCACTTGTACCTTGTCGTTTAAGCCAGGAATTTTATCAGCTCTGAGTCTAATTATCCAACGGAGTTCACATTCTTGGAGGTAGGCATCCACATCACCCCCCCTCATGCTTGGGACTATATGCTGTAGTACACTAAAAGTAAAATGATGCTCTGCTCCCATTTTTCTAACATGCTTGGCAAGTGCATTATGATCAGAGCCAATTCGTATATTGTATATATGTTCTCTTATACGCTCCCTCAGCTGTCTACACGTTTTCCCTATGTAGAAAGCTGTACAGCTAGCACAGCGAGCAATGTATACCACATTTGAACTAGTGCAACATGTACTAGTTTTGAATGTGTACTCAAGGTTGGTTAAAGGATGTAGAAAATACATACTTACATCTACATATTTACATTGGTTGCACTGTTGACAGGGTAAAGTATTATATTGATTACTCCCTGTAGCTAAGGATTTAACTGTGGATTGATTGCAAAGTTTGCTTCTTAGATTCTGTTTGTTTTTATAAGTAAAGTTAGGATTAAATCCTACTATACTATACAGTTCATCGTCCAAGCTCAAAACTTCCCAATGTTTCCTGACAATATCCCTAATCATGGCTACATCACTAGTAAAATATATAGGGAGCCTAACAACTTCAGTTTTAACCACTGGAATGGCATGATCAATCCCTTTCCAGTCAGAAAAATATGGTTTTGCTAAGTCGTGTCTAAGTAATTCTACTTTTTTCATGTTTCTGTCTATCTCATGGAGGTTATAATGTCTCTCTATGAGTCTATTTTTGAGGGCAAATATTTCATGAGAATAACCTGCATGACATGGATTGAGCCTAGAGGCTCTCATAAATTGTCCCTTCATTATATTCTCAAACACAAATCTAGGGTGCATACTCTGTCGGTGCAAAAGCGTATTTCTAAAACATGACTTCCTATGAACCGATGTATTTAATAAACCACTCGGTAATCTATTAATATTAATATCTAGAAATGACAAGCTCAATGTGGAGTAATTCAAAGTAAATTTAAGAAATCCTGTAAGATCATTTAAATTGCTAGCAAATGACAACAAAGATGCCTCATCTCCTTTCCAAATAAGGAAGAGGTCATCTACAAAACGTCTGTAATGACCAACATTGTCCTTGAAAGTAGCAAGAGGAAAAAGGGAGTCCACCTCCCAATCAGCCATAACGATATTGGCGTAGCTATGGGCACATGATGTGCCCATAGCTACGCCATCTCGTTGTATATATGTTTTTTCATCAAAAATAAACACATTATTTTCAAGTACAATTTCCAAAAACAAAGAAAGGATATCTATGGTGTCATTGTCAAACTCTGAATTATTCTTCAGATAACGCTGAAATCTTAACGTACCTTCATTGTTAGGAATTACAGTGAACAAGCTCACTACATCCAGTGTTACAAGAATATATGGCTCGTGCTGTTCCAAGGACTTAGTATATTCATAAAGATCTATCAAAAACTGCTTGCTGTCTTTCAGTGTATACTCATTTGCTTCAACTAGTGCTCTCAAAAAGGATTCTAACAAGATTGAGAATGGCTCAGTGAGCCACCCTTGTCCGGCAACTATGGGTCGCATAGGTGGTTCTATTAAGGACTTGTGTATCTTTGGAAGACCCTGAATTATAGGTAACAAAGGGTTACATACTTTCAAATATTTTAAAAGGTTTTCAGAAATGATACGACTCTGGTACAAATCATCCAATGTATCATATACTTGAAATACCTTTGCACCTATTTCTTCCAAGTTAATAACCTTATAAAATTCCTCATTACTTAGCATGAGTATCATACTATTTATATACTTTTTAGTATCTAAAATCACAACTGGTCCGCCCTTATCAGCCGGTCTGATTGTTATATCATGGTCACCTTTGAGATCATTCAAGGCTTTTCTTTGTAAATAACTAAGATTAAATCTCTTTCTACTGGAACCATTCTGCTTCTTCTCAGTATAGTACTTATAAAGATCATTCTCCACCATTTTCGAGAATGTATCCAGTAAAGGATGTAATAACGGCATGTATAAACTGTTGGGATGAAAATTATCTAATCTGTCCTCCATTGTACTATCACTCTGACCTCCAAAGTCTAATTTTAACTGTACTTTCCTAACGAACATTTTAATGTCCAATATTGACTCAGTGATATCACTGTCACATGTTTGTTGTCATTTGCTAGCAGTTTAAATGATCTTACAGGATTTCTTAAATTTACTTTGAATTACTCCACATTGAGCTTGTCATTTTTAGATATTAATATTAATAGATTACCGAGTGGATTATTAAATACATCAGTTCATAGGAAGTCATGTTTTAGAAATACGCTTTTGCACCGACAGAGTATGCACCCTAGATTTGTGTTTGAGAATATAATGAAGGGACAATTTATGAGAGCCTCTAGGCTCAATCCATGTCATGCAGGTTATTCTCATGAAATATTTGCCCTCAAAAATAGACTCATAGAGAGACATTATAACCTCCATGAGATAGACAGAAACATGAAAAAAGTAGAATTACTTAGACACGACTTAGCAAAACCATATTTTTCTGACTGGAAAGGGATTGATCATGCCATTCCAGCGGTTAAAACTGAAGTTGTTAGGCTCCCTATATATTTTACTAGTGATGTAGCCATGATTAGGGATATTGTCAGGAAACATTGGGAAGTTTTGAGCTTGGACGATGAACTGTATAGTATAGTAGGATTTAATCCTAACTTTACTTATAAAAACAAACAGAATCTAAGAAGCAAACTTTGCAATCAATCCAGTTAAATCCTTAGCTACAGAGAGTAATCAATATAATACTTTACCCTGTCAACAGTGCAACCAATGTAAATATGTAGATGTAAGTATGTATTTTCTACATCCTTTAACCAACCTTGAGTACACATTCAAAACTCGTACATGTTGCACTAGTTCAAATGTGGTATACATTGCTCGCTGTGCTAGCTGTACAGCTTTCTACATAGGGAAAACGTGTAGACAGCTGAGGGAGCGTATAAGAGAACATATATAAAATATACGAATTGGCTCTGATCATAATGCACTTGCCAAGCATGTTAGAAAAATGGGAGCAGAGCATCATTTTACTTTTAGTGTACTACAGCTTATAGTCCCAAGCATGAGGGGGGGTGATGTGGATGCCTACCTCCAAGAATGTGAACTCCGTTGGATAGTTAGACTCAGAGCTGATAAAATTCCTGGCTTAAACAACAAGGTACAAGTGAAACCACTATTACGTAAAAAAAGATTATTTAGATCTTGATAATTAATTATATTATCAAAATATATTTTTATGAAGTTTTTTATATATGTCCTTTTATACACTTTGTATATGGTTTTATATAGTTTTTGATTTATGTATTTGGTATATGCCGATATTTGTATGTTTTTTAGGCTTATATACCTTTTAACTTCTTGCATTGTCAGTAATGTAACAAACTGTCACACCTGGTTTTATTGTTTGATTGAATCAATTCGGCTTGAACTCACTAGTGTATAAGGCAATTGTGTTTTAATGGAAGCATTGGAGTTTGACAAAGCCTGTGGGTGAAAGCGCTTACTTTTGCTAGCAAATAAACTACCTTTTGGATTATAAAGATATCGTGTTTCTTGAAGTACTTGGTGCCAGAGGAAGTTTTGTGGCCATTTTCTTGACCTGCATGTGGACTATTTATTTATTATTATCAGTTACATTGGATGCAGGAAAGTTAATCCCTCTTTTGGTTCTGTGTATTTTGGTATTTTATTTATTACATTATGACTGTTTATAACATATATCTCCCTGCTGTTGACTCCCTGCCTCCGCTTATTACATTATGAATGTTTATAACATACATCTCCCTGCTGCTGATTCCCTACCTCTGTTTTTTATATTATGAATGTTTATAACATACATCTCCCTGCTGCTGACTCCCTAAATCTGTTTATTCCATTATTACTGTTTATAAAATACATCTCCCTGCTGCTGATTCCCTACCTCCCTTTTTTACATTATGAATGTTTATAACATACATCTCCCTGCTGCTGACTCCCTACCTCTGTTTTTCATGTTATGAATGTTTATAACATACATTTCCCTGCTGCTGACTCCTTACCTCCGTTTTTTACATTATGAATATTTATAACATACATCTCCCTGCTGCTGATTCCCTATCTCAGTTTATTACATTATGAATATTTATAACACACATCTCCCTGCTGCTGACTCCCTACCTCCGTTTTTTACATTGTGAATGTTTATAGCATACATCACGATGCTGCTGACTCCCTACCTCTGTTTTTTATGTTATGAATGTTTATAACATACAGCTCCCTGCTGCTGATTCCCTACCTCCATTTATTACGTTATGAATGTTTATAATATACATCTCCCTGATGCTGACTCTCTACCTCCATTTTTTACATTATGAATGTTTATAACACACATCTCCCTGCTGCTAACTCCTTACCTCCATTTTTTACGTTATGAATGTTTATAACATGCATTTCCCTGCTGCTGTTTTTTATGTTATGAATGTTTATAACATACATCTTCCTGCTGCTGACTCCCTACCTCTGTTTTTTATGTTATGAATGTTTATAACATACAGTGTTAAGTTGTCTATCTCGCCTTCATTCTTGCTGGTTGGGTTCGGAGCTGATCCTCGGCTCTGACTTGGCCATCTTCAAAAGCTCGAAAGCTGCATACTGGCTCGAGGTCACCCCATATCCCATGATGCCTGGCGCTAGATACCCAGATCTCGTTGGCCGCTTCTGCTGCAAACTTGTCTACTGGCTCAGGTCGTATAATTTCATTATTTACTCATTTTTTGATAAACATTTTATAGGATTGTTAGTGTAGATTGTTTATACTAGTTAACCTTTATTTATATATATATATATATATATATATATATATATATATACTTGTAGTATCTATATTTCTTTCTTAAACCTTCCCCTATCCCTTCATAAAACTCATTTTAGTTAGAGAGTTTTCCCCTCCCCCTTCTTTTTATTAGGTAGCTGTTTAAATTAGAGGCTAACCCTCTTCACTTTCTCTATTTAAAAAAAAAAAATACTTTTAGCTCTTAGTTAGTTTTGTTTAGCTTATATATACACAATATTGTCAGTTTTCTTAGTGTTTTTGGGTGTCTTAACTTAGTGTGTGGGGTAGTGTTTACATCCTAAATTCTTTTGTGTGTTGTCCTTGGTTTTTCTAATTCCTTTTCAGGGATGTCCAAGGATATCAAGGTGTCTGGATTCAGGAAGTGTGACTCATGCTGTCAGAAGATGTCTCTGACAGATGGCCACACTTCTTGTGCCTATTGTCTCGGCACCGTGCACCTGCAGGACTCTTGTTCAGTTTGCCATGCCTTCAGCCCAAGAGTCCTGCAGGAGCGTAAACATAAGTTAATCCTACATGGATTACTTAAACAGGATTCACCGGCAAAGACTCAGCCTGTGAAGGCCTCTAAGCCACCTAAATCTTCGGCTCTCAGTTCGGAGCCATCGATGGGTGAAGCTGTTCCTTCAGCCTCGGTTCCAGCCGGAGCTAATTTACCTGTCTCCCAGTTGGCTCTGACTCTCCCTTCGGAACCGATGGGGAGTCAAAAGAGATCTAGGTTTCCCTTCCTGGAGTCGATACGCTCGGCTCTCAGGTCTCCTCTGCTCCAGTCGAAGCACAGTCATCACTCCCACTCTTCTCGGTCCTCAAGACTATCAGATCATGATGTGGAGAGAGTGGTCAGTAGGCTGTTAAAATAGCAGGCCCTAGCAAAAATGTTGTCCAGCCCCCCTCATCAGGTGTCGGCTCCATCCATTTCTGCAGTTATTCCTCCTCTGACTCCTTCCTTGAGCTCAGAGCCGGAGTTCGTTGGGGTTCGGGTCATGGAACTGTCAGCACCGATACCTTCTGCTTTGGTTCCGTCGTCGGCTCTGATGACTTCCTTCATACCGTCCTTGGAAGGATCTGGGCACCGAGACTCCCTCGTCGGCTCCGAGGGGGCGAGTGGCATCGGACCCTTGTCCGACCCCGTTCTTCCACTCGGAGCTTCGGAGCAGGTGAGCTCGGCTCCTACATTGGCTTCGGAGCCATCCCCCTCGGTGCGGAGAGGGATTCCAGTCTCTTTGGAACTGGAGCCTTCTCAGCATCTGAGCAGGGACATCTTTGAGGTCATGAGGAGTGTGCTGGCCCCAGAGTCAGCCCCACGATCATCTCCACTGGCTCCTCCCACTATGGTGCCTGCGTTTGCCTCTGTCCCTTCTCCAGACCCCAAGCATGGGGAACCAACACTCCAGGGCACCCCCTTGGGTGTATCTTCCTCTTCCGAGGCCTCCTCTGATCATTCACATGAGCCACCTCATAAGAGGAAATGCAAGAGGAAGCATGTTGACTCCCCTGAGTCTGTCACATCAGATACTGTCTTGGAGGATTCAGAAGGGTCCCCAAGATCCCCCTCTGAAAATGTCTCCTTCTCAGACATCCTTGAGATGCTTAGGCAGAGGGGGAACTGGACTACCCTAAGCCCCTCTGAGGATGAGTCGGTATTCATGGATGCATTTGGATCCTGATCTTCCACCTCCTGGGTGTCTCCGCCTTTTGACCCACTGATTTCCGTGGTGGCTCGGAAGGTGTGGTTAGCTCCAGACACAGTGGAACCCACCCCCAGAAGACCCGCTAAATTCATAACGGCACCACAGGATAAACAATTTTTGACCAAAGGTGTCCCTGTTGATGCCATGGTGGTAGCGGAGGCCACAAAGAAGGAGTTGGCTGAAACATCTTCATCTGTCCATCCCCCTAACAAGAAGTCCAGGATGATGGACAGATATGGGAAGCGGATGTTCTCTTCAGTGACCTTTTCTATGAGGTCTCTGAATTATTTGTGCCACTTTACCTGCCTTTCAAAGGGATCTCCTTAAAGAGCTTGGAGATACCCTCCAAGATCCATCAGCTGAGGGGGCCTGGGCTAAGGCAGCCTCCCAGCTGGTGACTCTTAATTCAATGGTGAACTACTCCATGAGGCTCATTTCTTATGCAGCCGATGGTGCGAGTAGAGCCACAGGCACAGGTGTTGCTCTAAGGATACATGCTTGGATGCAGCTATGTAACTTCACGGAACCTTTCAGAGCATCTTTCACCAACACCCCTTTTGATGGTTCCTCTCTATTTGGATCACAGGTGAAGGACACCCCTACCAGGTGTGGTCAGGAAGGCAAGACTCTCTTTGCTGTGGGAGTCCATTTTTCCACTCCTTCCATACCATATCCCAAGGGTGAGAAGAGTGGAAAGATGTGGTTCCAGAAATCTCAGGGAGCCTTGCCGGACACACGTGGTGAGTTCCCATCCAGGGACAGAGGAGGGAACAACAATAGACGCCGCCCTCATGGCAGAGGGGGTCCGCAAAACCAGGGCAGCAGAGAATCCTTCTCTGAGAAGCCCTCCCACCATCCCTGAAGGGTTGCCCAACTGCCCACCTCCGGAGGCAGTCGGGGGAAGATTATTGATGTACCCAAGAGCCTGGCAAGACATAATACGAGACAAATGGGTAGTCTGTTATATCCGAAGGCTACAGAATACCCTTTGTTCGCACTCCTGTAGTGTCAAACAAGTCCCTTCCAGATGTTCCACCCAATCTAAGGATCAAGCAGTACAAGAAATTTCAGAACTTCTAAGAAAAAGGGCCATCCAGTAAGTCCCAGCAGACCAGCAAGGATCCGGAATTTACTCAAGGTTCTTTTTGGTACCAAAAAAGACAGGGGACTGGACACCCATTCTGGATCTCAGCAGACTGAACAGGTCTGTACAAAGAACCAAGTTTCGGATGGTCACGCTACAGTCCATTATGCCCTTTCTGGGTCAGGACAATTGGATGTGCTCTATAGATCTTCAGGATGTGTACTACCACGTCAAAATGGACAGACTCTCCAGAAGATTCCTTTGCTTCCAGCTGGGAGCCAGCCATTACCAGTTCAGAGCTCTGCCCTTTGGTCTCACCACAGCCCCCAGGGTGTTCACCAAATGTATGGCAGTAGTTACCACTCACCTGAGATTGCAAGGATTCCAGGTGTTTCCATATCTAGATGACTGGCTCCTTACTACTACCACCAGGCATCACCTTCTGTGAGCCAGGGACTACACTATCGAGACTTGCTCCAGACTAGGTATCTCAATAAATTTCAAAAAGTCTGCATTGTCACCCTGTCAGTCTATCACCTTTAGAGGCGCAAATTTAAATACAAAAGACATGTCAGCAAGACTTCCACCAGACAGGGTGTTAGTGATTCGTCAACATGTACAGGTCTTATTAGCATGCAAGAGAATTCAAGCCAGGTTCGTCCTCCAAACTCTAGGTCTCATGGCAGCAGCGATCATACTTGTTCCTCTATCTCGTTTTCACATGAGGATCCTCCAGTGGCTGCTTTTCACCCAATGGTCCTTCCAGCAGCTTCCCATGTCTCACATGATCATGATCACAGAAGCATGCAAAAAGCACCTTGCATGGTGGATGGTCTCCACAACAGTGCCCCTAGGCAGACCATTTGTACCCCCCCCCAGTTACTACGGTTACCACGGACGCTTCCCTGATCGGGTGGGGGGCATTATCAGGGCAGGACAGTCCAAGGCACCTGGAAACCTCACGAGTACCACCTGCATATAAACGTCTTGGAGATGAGGGCTGTGCCTCTAGCTTTGCAAGCTCTTCAGGACTCTCTTCCTACCGGGACCATTGCAATTCAAACGGACAATATGTCAGTAGTGTGGTACATCAACAAGCAGGGCAGAACCAAGTCCTACCCCCTATATCAAGAAGCACTCAGACTCTGGCAGTGGGCGATCTCTTCCCAACAGTTTCTGGTCACAACACACATCCCTGGGAAGTCCAACATCATAGCAGACAGGCTGAGCAGAGCAATTCTCATGCCTCACGAGTGGTCTCTGAATCAAGTAGTTGCGGACCAAATATTCTGCAAATGGGGCCAGCCTTGCTGCAACCTTTTTGCCACCCCCTTCAACAGCAAGTGCAACAAATTCTTCTCTCTCCTTCCACTTCCCGGACATTCCCCCAGAGACGCTCTAGTCCACGATTGGCCTCAGAGACTTCTTTATGAATTCCCTCCATTTCCCCTTATTCCAAAACTGATACAGAAAGCTACCATTTTGGGCTGCAGAATGATCCTCATTGCTCCTTATTGGCCTCGACAAATATGGTTCCTGTTCCTGCATCATCATCTTCTCGAGCAGCCTTGGACTCTGGACTCAGTTCCAGACCTTCTGATCCATCAATCGGGCGGGCTGCACCAATCCCTGCAATCTCTCCAGCTCACTGCTTGGTTGCTCCACTTCCAACCTTAGCCAGGCTTCCAGATATCTCCCCGTCTGTGCGGGAAATTATTTTATCATTGCACAAGTCTACCACTAGAAAAACTTACACTAGTAAGTGGAAACATTTTTCTTCCTGGGCAGAGACTAAGAGTATAGACCCCTTTTCAGCCACTATACACCACATTTTGGATTTTCTTGCAGAACTCTTTCATTCTGGGTCAGCTTCCACTACAATTAGAGTTCAGTTAGCTGCAATTTCAAATTTTCACACTGGCCTGTCGGGAAATGATATCATATCTCATAAGCTATGTAGAGCCTTTCTCAAAGGGACCACTCTGCTCAGGCCTCCAGTGAGAGATCCTTCACCTCCGTGGGATCTAAATTTGATTTTAGCTTCTCTAATATTGCCTCCCTTCAAACCTGCAGCTTCTTGTTCCCTGAAATTTTTATCTTGGAAAACTCTCTTTCTGGTAGCCATTACTACAGCCAGAAGAGTTTCAGAACTGCAGGCTCTTTGTCCTCTCTACCTAGTGTTCCACAATGATAGAGTTGCTCTCAGGACTAAAATCCTTCCTTCCTTCCTAAGGTCTCTTCAGAAAATAATTTGAATCAGTCCATAGACCTTCCTGTGTTTTTTCCCAACCACTCCAACAGGGCAGAATATAAGTTGCATCAGTTAGATGTTCACAGGCAACTACGTTTCTGTTTACATAAAACTAAGGATATCAGGAAATCGGACCAACTTTTCCTTTCTTATGCTAGGGTAAACAAGGTCTTCCAGTCTCAAAAGTAACCTTGTCCAGGTGGTTGACTTCTATCATCACATTTATCTATCAACTAAGGAATAAACAATTACCTGTCAAACCAAAAGGTCACTCCATTAGGGCTTTAGCCACTTCGGTGGCCTTTCAGGCTAGGTTGCCCATAGAATCTATTTGTGCTCTGGCTATGTGGGCCAACCCACATACTTTCATTTTGCATTATAAGTTGGATGTGGTTTCCAGAAACAGAGCAGATTTTGGTTCCACTGTTCTGAAGAGTTTGTTCCGATGAGCCACCCAGGATTTTAGGTGCTAGGGACGCTGTCCCAACCAGCAAGAATGAAGGCGAGATAGACAACTTAACATAAAGAAGTTATGTACCTACCATAACATTCCATGTTAGTTGTCTTCTTCACGCCTTCTTTCTTGCATCCCACCCTCCATCCCCCTATCCTTGTAGACCGAGAAGAGTTACTTATGTTTTTTTTTTCACTGGCTGAGTCTTCTCTGCTTATTCCTTTCTGTCTACTAGCCTCTCTGGAGGTTTTATATATTCCAGGATAGGATCCTTTCCTTATTATGTCTGCAGTTAGACTTACCAAACAAGATGTGGGTATCTAGCGCCAGGCATCATGGGATATGGGGTGGCCTCGAGCCAGTATGCAGCTCTCAAGCTTTTGAAGATGGCCGAGTCGGAGCCGAACCCAACCAGCAAGAAAGACAGCGAGAAGAAGATAACTAACATGGAAAGTTATGGTAGGTACATAACTTCCTTTTTCCCTGCTGCTGATTCCCTACCTCCATTTATTACATTATGAATGTTTATAATTTACATCTCCCCATGCTGACTTCCTGTCTCAGTTTTTTACGTTATGAATGTTTATAACATACATCTCCCTGCTTCTGATTCCCTACCTCCATTTATTACGTTATGAATGTTTATAATATTCATCTCCTGATGCTGAATCCTTACTTTACATTATAAATGTTTATAACATACCTTTCCCTGCTGCTGACTCCCTACCTCCGATTTTACGTTATAAATGTTTATAACATACATCTCCCTGCTGCTGTTTTTTATGTTATGAATGCTTATAACATACATTTACCTGTTGCTAATCCCCTACCTCCAGTTATTACATTATGACTGTTTATAACATCCATCTCCCTGCTGCTGATTCCCTACCTCCATTTATTACATTATGACTGTTTATAACATACCTGTCCCTGCTGCTGACTCCCTACAGCCGTTTTTTACATTATGAATGTTTATAACATACATCTCCCTGCTGCTGACTCCCTATCTCAGTTTTTTACATTATGAATATTTATAACATACATCTCCTTGCTGCTGACTCCCTACCTCCATTTATTACGTTATGAATGTTTATAATATACATCTCCTGATGCTGACTCCCTACCTCCAGTTTTTACATTATGAATGTTTCTAATATACATCTCCCTGCTGCTGACTCCCTACCTCTGTTTTTTATATTATGAATGTTTATAACATATAGCTCCCTGCTGATAACTCCTTACCTCCATTTTTTTATGTTATGAATGTTTATAACATACATTTCCCTGCTGCTGATTCCCTACCTCCATTTATTACATTATGAATGTTTATAATATACATCTCCTGATGCTAACTCCCTACCTCCATTTTTTACATTATGAATGTTTATAACATACATCTCCCTGCTGCTGATTCCCTACCTCCGTTTATTACATTATGACTGTTTATAACATACCTGTCCCTGCTGCTGACTCCCTACAGCCGTTTTTTATGTTATGAATGTTTATAACATACATCTCCCTGATGCTGACTACCTACCTCCTTTTTTACATTATCAATGTTTATAACATGCATCTGCCTGCTGCTGATTCCCTCCTCCATTTATTACGTTATGAATGTTTATAACATACCTCTCCCTGCTACTGACTCCCTACCTCTGTTTTTTACATTATGAATGTTTATAATACACATCTCCCTGCTGCTGACTCCTTACCTCTGTTTTTTACGTTATGAATGTTTGTAACATACATCTTCCTGCTGCTGACTCCCTACCTCTGTTTTTAATGTTATGAATGTTTATAACATACATTTCCCTGCTGCTAACTCCCTACCTCTGTTTTTTACGTTATGAATTTTATGACATGCATCTCCCTGCTGCTGTTTTGTATGTTATGAATGGTTATAACATACATCTTCCTGCTGCTGACTCCCTACCTCTGTTTTTTATGTTATGAATGTTTATAACATACATCTTCCTGCTGCTGACTCCCTACCTCTGTTTTTTATGTTATGAATGTTTATAACATACAGCTCTCTGCTGCTAACTCCCTACCTCTGTTTTTTATGTTATGAATGTTTATAACATACATCTCCCTGCTGCTGATTCCCTACCTCCATTTATTACGTTATGAATGTTTATAACATACATCTCCCTAATGCTGACTCCCTACCTCCGTTTATTACATTATGACTGTTTATAACATACATCTCCCTGCTGCTGACTCCCTACCTCTGTTTTTTACATTATGAATGTTTATAACACACATCTCCCTGCTGCTAACTCCTTACCTCCGTTTTTTACGTTATGAATGTTTATAACATGCATTTCCCTGCTGCTGTTTTTTATGTTATGAATGTTTATAACATACATCTTCCTGCTTCTGACTCCCTACCTCTGTTTATTATGTTATGAATGTTTATAATATACATCTCCCTGATGCTGACTCCCTACCTCCGTTTATTACATTATGACTGTTTATAACATACATCTCCCTGCTGCTGACTCCCTACCTCTGTTTTTTACATTATGAATGTTTATAACACACATCTCCTTGCTGCTAACTCCTTACCTCCGTTTTTTACGTTATGAATGTTTATAACATGCATTTCCCTGCTGCTGTTTTTTATGTTATGAATGTTTATAACATACATCTTCCTGCTTCTGACTCCCTACCTCTGTTTATTATGTTATGAATGTTTATAATATACATCTCCCTGCTGCTGACTCCCTACCTCCGTTTTTTACATTATGAATGTTTATACCATACATTTCCCTGCTGCTGATTCCCTCCTCCGTTTATTACATTATGAATGTTTATAACATACCTGTCCCTGCTGCTGATGATTCCCTCCTCTGTTTATTATGTTATGAATGTTTATAATATACATCTCCTGATGCTGACTCCCTACCTTCGTTTTTTACATTATGATTGTTTATAACATACATCTCCCTGCTGCTGACTCCCTACCTCCGTTTTTTACATTATGAATGTTTATACCATACATTTCCCTGCTGCTGATTCCCTCCTCCGTTTATTACATTATGAATGTTTATAATATACATCTCCTGATGCTGACTCCCTACCTTCGTTTTTTACGTTATGAATGTTTATAATATACATCTCCCTGATGCTGACTCCCTACCTCCATTTTTTACATTATGAATGTTTATAAATTACATCTCCCTGCTGCTGATGATTCCCTCCTCTGTTTATTATGTTATGAATGTTTATAATATACATCTCCTGATGCTGACTTCCTACCTCCATTTTTTACATTATGAATGTTTATAAATTACATCTCCCTGCTGCTGACTCCCTACCTCCATTTATTAATTATTACTGTTTATAACATACAACGCCCTGCTGCTGACTACCTACCTCCATTTTTTACATTATGAATGTTTATAACATACATCTTCCTGCTGCTGACTCCCTACCTCTGTTTTATGTTATGAATGTTTATAACATACATTTCCCGCTGTTGATCCCCTACCTCCATTTATTACGTTATGTGTCTTTATAACATACATATGTTAAGTTGTGTATCTCACCTTCATTCTTGCTGGTTGGGTTCGGAGCCGATCCTCGGATCCGACTCAGCCATCTTCAAAAGCTCAAGAGCTGCTTACTGGCTCGAGGCCCCCTCCTATATCCCATGATGCCTGGCGCTAGATACCCAGATCTCATTTGCCGCTTCTGCTACGAGGTTGCGTTTACTGGCTCAGGTCGTAATTTTCACTTTGTTCTTATATTTAGGACTTTTTTGTACTTGTTAGGTATACTTTTATTGTTATAGCTCAGAGTAGATTCTATAGCAGTTTGTTAGTGTTTATCCCAACTTCTAAACTTGTTTTCTCCTTAGAGAGTTTTTCCTTTCCCTCCCCCACCCCCGTTTACCTTTCAAAGTAAGCCGTTTTAGTTAGAGGCTTATCATTGTTTTATTTTTAAGGTAGACAAAAATTTTCTTTTTAGTAAATTATGGTAGCTTGTAGGCCTTATATTATTATAGTGTGTGTGTGTGCTGTAAGGGTGTGGTAACTTGTGTGAATTGTGTGTGTTTTTTTTCAGTTACCTACTCTCCACTCTACTTGTTATTTGTATTTGATTTTCCTTTACAGGAATGTCTAAAGATACAAAAGTGTTGGGATTCAAGAAGTGTGACTCATGCTGTCAGAAAATGTCTCTGACAGATGGTCACACTTCGTGTGTCTACTGCTTGGGCTCCCTACACCTGCAGGACTCTTGCTCGGTGTGTCACACCTTTAGTCCAAGAGTCCTGCAGGAGTGTAGGTATAAGCTTATTCTGAGGGGTTTGCTTAAACCGGAAAGATCACCGGCCAAGATTCAGTCAGTGAAACCTTCTAGGCCATCGAAGCCGTCGGCTCCCAGCTCGGAGCCATCGCCGGGTATGGCTTCTGCTTCAACTTCAGTTCCGGCTGGAACCGAAGTACCTATCTCTACATCAACTTCGGCTCCGACTGGAGCCGAAGTACCTATCTCTCAGTCGGCTCCGACTCTTCCGTCGGAACTATCAGGGAGTCGGAAACGCTCCAGGTCACAATCATTGGAGTCGATATACTCGGCTCCAGGGTCACCCTTATTGCAATCTGAGCGGAGTCATCGATCCCACTCTTCTCGGTCATCTAGGCTATCTGACCATGATTTGGAGAGAGTGGTGAGCAGACTTTTAAAGCTGCAGGCCCTGGCAAAAATGCTATCCAGCCCCCCTCATCAGGGTTCGGCTGTACATGTTTCTCCAATAGTTCCTCCTTCGACTCATCCCTTGAGTTCAGAGCCGGAGCATGCTGTGGCTGGAACCATGGGTCCATCGGCACCGATACCTCCCCTTTTGGTGCCGTCGTCGGCTCCGATCTCTTCCATGGTGCCGTCCTTGGAGAGATTTGGGTGCCAGGACTCCCTCATCGGCTCCGAGGGGGCGAGTGGCATTGGACCCTTGTCTGACCCCGTTCTCCCTCAAGGAGCTTCAGTGCAGGTGAGTTTGGCTCCTACGTCAGCTTCGGAGCCATCCCTCTTGGTGCCGGGAAGGATTCTGGTCTCACCGGAGCCTTCTATGGTATCGGGAAGGGGCACCTTTGAGGTCATGAGGAGTGTGCAACTGAAGTACCTATCTCTACGTCAACTTCGGCTCCGACTGGAGCCGAAGTACCTATCTCTCAGTCGGCTCCATCTCTTCAGTCGGAACTATCAGGGAGTCAGAAACGCTCCAGGTCGCCATCATTGGAGTCGATATACTCGGCTCCAGGGTCACCCTTATTGCAATCTGAGCGGAGTCATCATTCCCACTCTTCTCGGTCATCTAGGCTATCTGACCATGATTTGGAGAGAGTGGTGAGCAGGCTTTTAAAGTCGCAGGCCCTGGCAAAAATGCTATCCAGCTCCCTCACCAGGGTTCGGTTGTACATGTTTCTCCAGTAGTTCCTCCTTCAACTCATCCCTTGAGTTCAGAGCCGGAGCATGCTGTGGCTGGAACAGTGGGTCCATCGGCACTAATACCTCCCCTTTTGGTGCCCTTGTCAGCTCCGATCTCTTCCATGGTGCCGTTCTTGGAGAGATCTAGGCACCGGGACTCCCTCGTCGGCTCCGAGGGGGCGAGTGGCATCGGACCCTTGTCTGACCCTGTTCTCCCTCTCAGAGCTTTGGCGCAGGTGAGTTCGGCTCCTACGTCGGCTTCAGAGCCGTCCCTCTCGGTGCCGGGAAGGATGCCAGTCTCGCCGGAGCCTTCTATGGCATCGGGAAGGGGCACCTTCGAGGTCATGAGGAGTGTGCTGGCATCTGAGTCAGCCTCACAGTTGGCCTCATCGGCTCCTCCCCCCATGGTGCCTACTTCTGCCTCTGCCCCTCCTCCAGACCCCAAGCATGGGGAACAAGTACTCCAGGGCACCCCACTGGGTGTATCTTCCTCTTCCGAGGCCTCCCCTGTTCATTCAGAGGAGCCCCCTCGAAAGAGAAAATGCAAGAGGAAGCATGTTGACTCCCCTGAGTCTGTCACTTCAGATACCGATTTGGAGGAGTCGGAAGGGTCCCCAAGATCCCCCTCTGAGGATGTCTCCTTCTCAGACATCCTTGAAATCCTTAGGCAGAGGGGGAACTGGACTACCCTTAACCCTTCCGAGGATGAGTCAGTATTCCTGGACGCGTTTGGTTCCCGACCCTCCACCTCCTGGGTGTCTCCACCTTTTGATCCACTGATGTCGGTGGTGGCTCGAAAGGCATGGTCAGCTCCAGACACAAAGGAACCAGTTCCCCATAGGCCCACAAAATTCATCACCACCCCTCAGGACAAGCAATTTCTGACCTAGGGTGTTCCTGTTGATGCCATGGTGGTAGCAGCGGCCACTAAAAAGGAGTTAGCTAAAACTTCTTCGTCTGTCCATCCCCCTAATAAGGAATCTAGGATGATGGACAGATATGGGAAGCGGATGTTTTCCTCAGCAACCTTTTCCATGAGGTCTCTGAACTATTTGTGCCATTTTACCCACCTTCAAAGGGATCTCCTTAAAGAGTTAGGAGATATCCTTCAAGATCCATAAGCTGCGGGTGCTCAGGCTAAGTTTGCCTCCCAGCTGGTGACTCTAAATTCTGTAGTAAACTCCTCCATGTGGCTCATTTCTTATGCAGCCAATGGAGTAGGGCCACAGGCACAGGTGTGGCTTTGAGGAGACACGCTTGGATGTGGTTATGCAACTTTGTGGAACCCCTTAATGCGTCTTTCACCAACACCCCCTTTAATGGTTCTGCTCTGTTTGGACCACAGGTGAAGGATACCCTTACCAGGTGTGAGCAGGAAGGCAAGACTCTCTCTGCCATTGGAGTCCATTTTTCCACTCCTTCAAGACCATATCCCAAGGGTCAGAAGAGTGGGAAGATGTGGTTCTGGAAATCCCAGGGAGCTGTGCCTGACACACGTGGAGAGTTCCCCTCCAGGGGCAGAGGAGGGAACAACAATAGACGCCGTCCTAGGGGCAGGGGGGTTCCGCAAAATCAGGGCCAAAGAGAATCCATCTTTGACAAGCCCTTCCAGCATCCCTGAAGTGCTGCCTGGCTGTCCACCTTCAGTGGCAGTCGGGGGAAGATTATCGCTGTACCCAGAAGCCTGGCAAAGTATAACAAAAGACAAATGGGTACTTTCTATCATATCCAAAGGCTACAAAATCCCCTTCTTTCACACTCCCTACATTTCCAACAAATCCCTTCCAGATGTTCCACCCAATCTAAGGGATCAAGCAGTTCAAGAAATTTCAAAACTGCTAAGAAAAAGAGCCATCCAGTCAGTCTCAGCAGACCAACAAGGATCCGGAATTTACTCAAGGTTCTTTTTGGTACCAAAAAAGATAGGGGATTGGAGACCCATTCTGGATCTCAGCAGACTAAACAGGTCTGTTCAAAGAACAAAGTTCCAGATGGTCACGCTAAAGTCCATTTTACCCTTTCTGGGTCAGGACAATTGGATGTGCTCCATAGATCTTCAGGATGCATACTACCATATCAAAATGCACAGATGCTCCAGAAGATTCCTCCGCTTCCGGCTGGGAGCCAGTCATTATCAGTTCAGAGCACTGCCCTTTGGTCTCACCACAGCCCCCAGGGTGTTCACCAAATGTTTGGCAGTAGTCACTGCTCACTTGAGACGGCAAGGATTACAGGTGTTTCCATAGTTAGACGATTTGCTCCTTACTGCAACCACCAGGCATCACCTGCTGCTAGCCAGAGACTACACCATCCAAACGTGCTCCACTCTAGGCATCACAATAAATTTTGAAAAGTCTGCATTGTCGCCTTGTCAATCTGTCACCTTTATAGGCACAAACTTAAACACAAAGGACATGTCAGTGACTCTACCAGTAGACAGAGTGTTAGCCATTCAACAACATGTGCAGGTCTTATTAGGATGCAAAAAGATTCAGGCCAGATTTGTCCTAAAAACATTGGGTTTCATGGCAGCGGCTATAATACTAGTCCCCCTCGCATGCTTTCATATGAGGATTCTTCAGTGGATGCTGTTCACACAATGGTCTTTCCCGCAACTCCCGATGTCTCACAGGATAATGATCACACAGTCATGCAAAAACCAGCTTGTTTGGTGGATGGTTTCCCCATCATTACACCAGGGCAGACCATTCGTTCTTCCTCCCCCAGTAGCTACGGTGACCACGGATGCCTCCCTGATCGGGTGGGGGGGCATTATCAGGGCAGAACAGTCCAAGGCACCTGGCAGCCTCAACAGTACCATCTGCATATCAATGTCTTGGAGATGTGAGCCATGCTTTTAGCGTTGCAAGCTCTTCAGAACTCTCTTCCCACCGGAACCATTGCAAATCAAACAGACAATATGTCAGTGGTATGGTACATCAACAAGCAGGCCAGAACCAAGTCATACCCCTTATATCGAGAAGCACTCTGACTTTGGCAGTGGGTGATCTCTTCCCAACGGTTTCTGATAGCAGCGCACATCCCTGGGAAGTCCAACGTTATAGCAGACAGGCTGAGCAGAGCAATTCTCATGCCTCACGAGTGGTCTCTCAATCAGATTGTGGCGGACAGAATCTTCTGCAAATGGGGTCAGCCTTACTGTGACCTTTTTGCCACCCCCTTCAACAGCAAGTGTGACAATTTTTTCTCTCTCCTACGTCTTCCCGGACACCTCCCCAGAGACACTCTAGTTCACGATTGGCCTCAGGGACTTCTTTATGCATTCCCTCCATTCCCCCTGATTCCCAAACTAATTCAGAAAGCTACCACACTGGGATGCAAGATGATCCTCATTGCCCCTTACTGGCCTCGACAAATTTGGTTCCCCTTCCTGCATCATCACCTTCTGGAGCAGCCCTGGACCCTGGACCCAATTCCAGATCTCCTGATCTATCAGTCGGGCGGGCTGCACCAATCTCTTCAATCTCTCCAGCTCACTGCTTGGTTTTTCCACTTCTGACTTTAGCCAGGCTTCCCAACATCTCCCATTCGGTGCATGAAATCATCTTATCCTCGCATAATTCGACCACTAGAAAGACTTATGCTAGTAAATGGAAACGTTTTTCCTTATGTGCAGAGAACAGGAATATAGATCCCTTTTCAGCCCCTGTGCACCATATTTTAGATTTTCTAGCAGAACTTTTTCGAACTGGATCCTCTTCTGCCACAATTACAGTTCAGCTAGCTGCAATTTCAAAATTTCATATGGGCCTATCTGATTCAAGCATCATGTCCCATAAGCTTTGTAAAGCCTTTCTGAAGGGGACCACTCTACTCTGTAAGAGATCCCCCGCCTCCGTGGGATCTGAATTTGATTTTAGCTTCCCTGATACTGCCCCCCTTTGAACCGGCAGCTTCTTGTTCCCTGAAGTTTCTTTCTTGGAAAACCCTTCTTTTGGTTGCAGTTACATCAGCCAGAAGAGTTTCTGAACTTCAGGCTCTTTGTGTTTGTCCTCCTTACCTAGTTTTTCACAATGATAGAGTTTCTCTTCGGACTAATCCTTCCTTTCTCCCAAAGGTCACTTCTGATTGTAATTTGAATCAGTCCATTGAACTTCCCGTGTTCTTTCGGAATTATTCCAACAAGGCAGAATACAAATTACATCAGTTGGATGTCCATAGACAATTATGCTTTTACTTGCATAGAACCAAGCAATTCAGAAAATCAGACCAGTTGTTCCTGTCTAAAGCTGAAGGAAAACAAGGCATACCGGTGTCAAAAGTCACCTTATCTAGGTGGTTGTCTTCTACTATTACCTTTATATATCAGTTGAGAAATAAAGACCTTCCTGCTAAACCCAAAGGTCACTCCACCAGAGCTTTAGCTACTTCTGTGGCTTTTCAGGCTAGATTGCCAATGGAAACTATTTGTGCGGCAGCTACCTGGGCTAATCCACATACCTTCATTTCACATTATAAGCTGGATGTGGCTTCCAGAAGCAGAGATGATTTTGGTTCCACTGTTCTGAAGAGTCTGTTCCAATGAGCCACCCAGGATTGAGGTGCTAGGGACGCTGTCCCAACCAGCAAGAATGAAGGCGAGATAGACAACTTAACATTAAGAAGTTATGTACCTACCATAACGTTCCATGTTAGTTGTCTTCTTCTCACCTTCTTTCTTGCGTCCCACCCTCCATCCCCCTATCCTAGTAGGCCAAGAAGAGTTCCTTAGGTTTCTTTATCACTGGCTGAGTATTCTCTGGATGTTACTTCTGACTGTCAGTCTCTCCATTAGTTTCCTGTATCCTGCTACAGTTACTGTATTATCATGATTATTATTATTATGTCTGTAGTTAGGTTACCAAACGAGATCTGGGTATCTAGCGTCATGCATCATGGGATATAGGAGGGGGCCTCAAGCCAGTAAGCAGCTCTCGAGCTTTTGAAGATGGCCGAGTCGGAGCCGAGGATCAGCTCCGAACCCAACCAGCAAGAAAGAAGGCGAGAAGAAGACAACTAACATGGAACATTATGGTAGGTACATAACTTCTTATTGAAATAAATGAACCACGACAACTGCTCCAAGAACAAGGTGGTGACACTAGCAACAGAGTAGCCCTGTTGGAAGTTTTATGGCAGTTGAGATTAAATGCCATGAGATATCCTGGTATTAACGATTATATATCAATAAAACCTGTTTTGAAATACAAGGCTAGTTTAATATAACAATATATAAAAAACACACAAAAATACAACAAATATTTAATAATTTAATGTTTTTGTAAAATTTGTGATATACATTTATATGTACTTTTGCATTGTTTAGTTAACAGTTTGCAATTATATTTATATAATATATAATTATATTTACATTTAGATATATATATAAATATATAATACAAAATATAAATATAAATTTTAGGAGTTTATTTAGTTTTTGTATGAGTAACTTGTCTATGATGGTTTAGTTTAATTGTATAATTGTATCATTTTGCTCATTGGAAGGGACTGGATGACGTCACTTTTTATTCAAGCACGTTATTTGTATAAATGTGTTTCACTTGTTTTTTAACACTGACTCTGATTAAGCCATTTTATGGTGAAAGTGCTTAGTCGGTGATTGTGATTAAACGACATCCTTTTTTATGCTTTGGTGTGGTCTCCTGTTTCTTGGAGCAGTTGTTGTGGTTCATTTATTTCAACTTGTTGTGCCCTGAATTGGGATTACTTTGTTACATAACTTCTTATTCCCTGACACTGACTCCCTACCTCCGTTTTTTACATTATGAATATTTCTAATATACATCTCCCTGATGCTGACTCCCTACCTCCGTTTTTTACATTATGAATGTTTATAACATACATTTACCTGCTACTTACTCACTACCTCCATTTATTACATTATGAATGTTTATAACATACATCTCCTTGATGCTGATTCCCTACCTCTATTTTTTTACATTATGAATGTTTATAACTTACATCTCCCTGCTTCTGACTCCGTTTATTACATTATGAATGTTTCTAATATGCATCTCCTGATGCTGACTCCCTACCTCCATTTTTACATTATGAATGTTTATAACTTACATCTCCCGGCTGCTGACTCCCTACTTCCGTTTATTACATTATTACTGTTTATAACATACAACTCTCTGCTGCTGACTTGCCACCTCCGTTTTTTACTTTATGAATATTTATAACATACAGCTCCCTGCTGCTGACTCCCTACCTCCGTTTTTTAAGTTATGAATGTTTATAACATACATCTTCCTGCTGCTGACTCCCTACCTCTGTTTTTTCTGTTATGAAGTTTTATAACATACATTTCTCTGCTGTTGATCCCCTACCTCCGTTTATTACGTTATGAATGTTAATAACATATATCTCCCTGATGCTGATCCCTACCTCTGTTTTTTACATTATGAATGTTTCAAATATGCATCTCCCTGCTGCTGACTCCCTAACTCCATTTATTACATTATGAATGTTTCTAATATACATCTCCCTGTTGCTGATTCCCTACCTCCATTTATTACATTATGACGGTTTATAACATACATCTCCCTGCTGCTGATTCCCTACTTCCATTTATTACATTATGAATGTTTATAATTTACATCTCCCTGATGCTGACTCCCTACCTCCATTTTTTACATTATGAATGTTTATGAAATACATCTCCCTGATGCTGACTCTCTACCTCCGTTTTTTACATTATGAATGTTTATAACTTTAATCTCCCTGCTGCTGACTCCCTACCTCCATTTATTACATTATTACTGTTTATAACATACAACTCCCTGCTGCTGACTCCCTACCTCCATTTTTTAAGTTATGAATGTTTATAACCAACATCTCCCTGCTGCTGTTTTTTATGTTATGAATGTTTGTAACATACATCTTCCTGCTGCTGACTCCCTACCTCTGTTTTTTATGTTATGAATGTTTATAACATACATTTCCCTGCTGCTGACCCCCTACTTCCGTTTATTAGGTTATGAACGTTTATAACATACATCTCCCTGATGCCGACTCCCTACCTCCATTTTTTTTACATTATGAATGCTTCTAATATACATCTCCCAGGGCCGGCCTTAGCTGAAATGGTGAAGTAGTGCTCTGGCAGCCCCTTACACCCTACCCACAACATACTCACAAAACAATCCTATTTGAGCCACACCCAGAGGTAGGTCACTCCCCAAGAAAGCCACTCCAGTAATTTCCTTACATCATTTAAATGCATAAGAAGAAAAAGATACCTTGTAATGTAGTTAAACTGCAACTACCTTTGTGTACTTATTTCCTACTTTAAATAACAGAACTGGATCATAGTCAAATGGGGCCCTAGGCAGGGTAATAGACTGCCCCCTCTGAGCAACCCCTCTTGTGGCAACCCCTACCCTCCAGCAGCAGCCCCCTCCCCAGCCACTCCAGTGTTCCATTACTTGGCTATTTCTCATCAGTTACCATACACACTGTTCAAATCTATCAGTGTGCATACTGTTTTCTTATTTACTTCCACAATGTTTACAGATATTGAAATAAAATAACACAAACACAGATAGCCATTTGCTAAACAAACAATACAGTCTCACAATGAATACAGATTCCGCATGAGCAATAAACTTCTCTGCTCTTGAAACTCATTCTCATTGAAATGGCAAAACCCACATTCATTAAAACGGCATGAAAACCCACATTCATAGAAAATGCATCTGGCCAATGGAGGATCAAGTTTACCTTTGGGCTGTTTTCAAAACAGACTACTTGCACACATTTTTTAGGGCCATGCATATACGTATTTGTTTTTTGATTCATCTTCCTGACTGTATTAAATTATATTACTTGTATAATACATCACCACTTGTTAGAATGGGTTTTAAATTTGTAGTTTTAAACATTGCTTTTAATAAGCAATGCAACAAAATGTATAAACCAATAACTTACCAATTTCAGAAAATTTCAGCTATAAAAGGTCACTCAAAACTTCTGTAATTACAATCCACCAATATCACTCGATACGCACAATCTCTGCAGAAGTAAAACCATCTGAATAATTCTACATTAAAGAAATCTGTAACTAATGAAGAGGTTGCTGCTAACAAACAACTTTACATTTTAATGTTTATTTTAAATTCAGTGCCTGCTGCCCTCGAAGAATTAATTGCTTATATTACATTAAAAATTGGTAAATTAGTTATATTGCAATAGGAAATAGCAAACCAGCAAGTTCATCGTTACTAAGTATCTCATACAAAGGAGAATATACTCAGGAGTGTAGAACCCCTTTCCCCCTTATAATGCAAACAACCATATGGGTACTACAATATCAGCACTCCATTTCCATGGTGTGGGAGTAGAATTCACAGCCCTCTGCACCAAACGCAATTATGCTACCAACACCGCTTTCAGATTCTACAATACAGTATACCATTTGATAAACAAAAAATAGCTATTTGCACTTTGAAAACAGACTTAGCATGAGCAGCAGTAAACTTTCATCACTTATGTTTCAATTGTTATTTATAATTGATTTTTTATTAGTTTTACCTTAACAAAAATAATTTTCAAACAAGCAAAAAAAAAATCTGCTTTTGGCACTACAGTTATCAAGAGTATGTTCTGTTATTATAACACCTGCTAGGAAGAGCTTGAATGTGTCCTGTGAGTTGCAGATGATGTACCCATTCCTATCAGATATGAAAGTTATGTACTTATCATAATGGTATATTTATAGGAGTTAGTAGATCCTCTGTAATGACCTTACCCACATTCCTCCAAAATAACTGGAGGACGAAAGACCCCAACACAGAGACAGTTTTTAAATATTGTTCTTATAAACACAGAAAGTTGCAAGAATAGCAGGGTTTGTGTTAACATGCTTTCCTTAAATGATGTGAAGTCTGAAACCCAAATGTATGCCATTATTTAGTGACTTCAGTCCTCGATAATTTGAGAAGATTACAAATATTATGATAAACAGACCAAAACTATGATGCAAAAATAGGGACATTCTGCGAAATCTAGACAATTGAAAGGTATGCTGGCTGTATCCCATCCACATCACCAACAAAATCCATCAACATACAATTTTTCCTCTGTCTCTTTTGCAAACATTTCTGTATTCTACTTGCAGATTTTCAGTTCTTAACACTTTCCATTTTCAACTGCAAGCTCAAGAAATCATGTACACATGTCAACTCTCCCCAATTTTACAAAATGTCTCTGACTTTGTCTTACATATTTACCCCATCTCTCATAATTTTTTTTTAATCTTCTGGTAAACAGCTGAGGCATTTCTCTCTTAACATCAGCTTAGGTTGATTTAGTCGAAGAGCTCAGTACTAATTGTATTCTGAGATGAGAAGGTAGCCTCCAAGTTAAGCAGATACTTACACCTATCACATACTGAATCATTGTGAGTTAGCAAGAGAAAGTTTTCAGTAAGCACAAGGAAGTAATTACTGGCTGTAGACAGGGTAAAAGCTGACTGAGATTCCATATTTGCCAGTGTAGATGAAGGGGGTGTAAGCAAACAGGATAAGTTAATAATATACTCTTGCTGTAAGATGGGGAGATAATTGACTGGACTGGGAAAAGGTGATAATATGGTAAAAAAAATAAAGGATAAAAGTATAAGCTGTGACTGTCGTAGTCAAAAGTGCAAAAAAATGTGAAAGTGGCAGAAATACATAGGATCAGTCATGAAATCAGAAGTGGTACATTTAAATGAAATAGCTTTACCCAGAATACTAATGTGGTCACTACTGAACTAGTAAAAGCAATGAGCAACACGTAGTCTAACCCAATAGATCCAGATGCAGTAACTGTAATAGCAGCATATAATCTGAGTAGTTGCATGTGCATTAATAGTACAGCGGTCAGGTAATAAAGGTACATCAGAAAAACAACCTGCACTCTGTACTGCAGCACTGTAGAACAGCAGCTTGAAATGCTATAACACTTAGTAATCAGCAGCAAGCAGAAATGCAACACCACAGTGATCAAAAAAGTGTAATCTGTAACTTTAATATTTTATGTACATTTATCAGTAACAGGCAACACTAGTTATTATCTAGTCTGTTTGCTATAAATATGCTGTTTTGCTATAATATGGACCTGCACAGGGGTGTAATAATTAATAAATATAAATTGTTGGTACAGGCAGCATAACTCTTTTGCACTTCACCTTCTGTTTTACACACATTGTATTGAAGTGTTCTTTTTTAAACTGGTTGTAACTACCACATATTTTTTTTAACTTAACTGCGCACATATCGTGCCTCTAAACTGACTCATAACTATGTAATAAAACATCAAACGTGGACTTCGGCAAGTATAATGAGCCAGAGGTAGAGAAATGGATTGCTTCTAGAAAAGATATCTGTCTGTATGACCTATAACTGATTAGCATAGAAACATAACTGGATATGAATATAGATCTTGCTAGACAGAGGCATGGATTTAACAGATCTGCCCCAGAGATGAGCAGTGACTGAAGTCCTAGGTTGATCCTGAAAGCAGAAACTTTCAGAAGGAGAAGATGTATTGATGATCCTTCTGGCAAGGATAAAGCCAGCAGGCATGGAGGGGTGCTCTTAAAGTTAGTCATAGAAATAAAGGTGAGGAGCAGGGCATTTGAATAACAAAATTCAATTGCTACGTACTGCATGTACAAAGGGTAAACTTGTGGATAGGTGCTGGGGTGATTGTTGCAACATTTACAAGAAGGAAAAATGGAAGGTGAACATAAGTTGTTTTCTAGTGAGTTATTTCTGTGAAACTATTAAGAATGAGAAGAAAGACAGCAGTCCAAGGCACATTAAGTGTCACGGACAGAAACAGAAGGAAATGGGAAGAGTTCTAAAACAAGATTGCAGAGGTTAACAATATACACAACAGCTGTTATTTACATATATATTTGTAAGAGCATGATTGTAATGCATTTGTGCAAATGCACAGAAGGTTGAACAGTTTTACAGGTGTAAAATATGAACAAACAGGATATTAGTATGTGCGACTGGCAATAGTGCAGAAGTGTTTTTTTTTATGCCACATAAGTAATACTGATTACTAACAGGGTATGCATTATAGACAAATAATAGACTACAAGTATATGCATTATTTCCTTATAACAGGTAGCTTGTAGTACATTATTGCACATAGAAAATAGCCATAGTGAGGATTTAATAATTTTTTAATCATTTTTACTGTGCTGAAAAAGTTAGCAATTTACCAAGTTTTGTTGAAAATTAGTCCAAAAAGTCAATATACTCTAGACATATGGTGGGAGATAGTGTAACGACTTTTAATTGCATTATCTGTAAATGCTGTTTCCATAATATTCAAATTAATTTACAGTAACACTATCTTAATACTTTTACTTCTGTGATCTTAATGTGGGCTATCATGAACACTTCGAGTATCAGGTACAGTCATCTTGATTACGAGTATTCAAACTGTGCTTTGGGTAACATCTTAGTGGAAATGTAGGACTATGATACTGATGAATTTTATATTGTTGACAAGTTTGTTTTGGGGAAGAAAGAGTCATAAAGGCTAGTTAAAAGGTGCAGACAACAATGAACAAGGGAAAAAAGTATCTAAATAAATTAGTTTCAGAAAGGTGTGCGTAATTCTGTAGCAAAGTTAAAATGGTGATGTGGCATTTTGTTATGTGCAAAATTTCGTCATTCCTGTTACAGTTCTTTTTTAAAATATTTTTTTCACTGCAATTATTTTGTTTAAGTAGGGTTTTAATGATCAGTTTCTAATGTTTTAATAGATGATTAGCAACATAACTGTCTTGCAAACAGAACACTTTTCCTGCTGCAGTTTGTCATGGCATTAGAATACATTTCAAGTTAAACATTTTATTGCCACTAATCTATGTGGTATGACTGCTCGAAAACAAATCTTTACAAAAGAACTTGCTGTAAGAACAAGTTAATAAAGGCATTCTGACCTGAAACAGTTTTTGGTTTCTTTAACCACTTTTGACTGCAAATGTCATGTTTTCTCGAGTTGTAGCAGTCTTATAGTTAGTCATTTTTAGGAAAGATTGTGAACCTGTCTTCCCTTCTGTACCTTTTAGTAGATTTTTACTGTTTTCATTTATTTAGTTTTAAATGCTCAGACTGCTGAAAGTTGAAACATCATATTTCAAGCACTACTGAATATGTATGTACATCTATAGATACATAGATAGATAAAAAACACTTGTTGTCAAGAGCAGTTTCAGTTAACTGCTCTTGGGTAAACTGCTTTGACTGACTTGCTTTGCAGTGGGCCCATAAAATTCCCTCCCTTCATACTATTTATTTTCCGCTGAATAGAATCACACACACGCGCACACACATACATACACACACACACACACACACACACACACACACACACACACACACACACACAGACACACACACACACACACACACACACTTTTCACCAAATGTATTCTGTTTGTTCCATTTCTCTGACCTGCAGCTCGTAATTAACTTTGCATCACACCTGGGAAGCGATCAATATTTCTAAAGCACCTACCTATTCTGATGCATTATTTTAGTCACCTTTCTTCACTGAACTAACCTGAGTTCCACGCGTGATGACAGAATTTTTTTTTTTTACTTGTTGAAGCCCTCTTGGCTGGCCAACCTGAAGGTATAAAAGTGGGAAGGCGCTTCCCCCTTCCCTTTGCTGTATGGTTTTGTCATTTTGCGATCTTCACAGTGCCCTTCACTTAGAGACAGGGCACCGAGAAGATCGCAAAATAACAAAAGTACATTAATTAAAATAAATACATAAAATTCCTCCCATTACGAGGCCGGCTGTTTGGCGCCCTAGGCGGTCGCCTAGCTCACCTACGCCTAAGGCCGGCTGTGACATCTCCCTAATGCTGACTTCCTACCTCAGTTTATTAAATTATGAATGTTTATAATATACATCTCCCTGCTTCTGACTCCCTACCTCTGTTTTTCATGTTATGAATGTTTATAACATACATTTCCCTGCTGCTGACTCCCTACCTCCATTTATTCCATTATTACTGTTATAAAATACATCTCCCTGCTGCTGATTCCCTACCTCTGTTTTGCACATTATGAAAGTTCACAATATACATCTCCCTGATGCTGACTCCCTACCTCCGTTTTTTACATTATGAATGTTTATAACTTACATCTCCCTGCTGCTGACTCCCTACTGCCATTTTTTATGTTATGAATGTTTATAATATACATCCCCCTGCTGCTGACTCCTTGCCTCCGCTTTTTACATTATGAATGTTTATAACTTCCATCTCCCTGCTGCTGACTCCCTACCTCAATTTTTTATGTTATGAATGTTTACAACATACATCTCCCTGCTGCTGACTCCCTACCTGTTTTTTACATTATGAATGTTTATAACTTACATCTCCCTGCTGCTGACTCTCGACCTCCGTTTTTTACATTATGAATGTTTATAACATACGTCTCCCTGCTGCTGACTCCCTACATCCGTTTTTTTATGTTATGAATGTTTATAACATTCATCTCCCTGCTGCTGATTCCCTACCTCTGTTTATTACATTATGGCTTTTTATAACATACATCTCCCTGCTGCTGACTCCCTACCTCTGTTTTTTAAATTATGAATGTTTATAATATACATCTCCCTGCTGTTGACTCCATACCTCTGTTTTTTACATTATGCATGTTTATAACATGCATCTTCCTGCTGCCGACTTCCCACATCTGTTTTTTACGTTATGAATGTTTATAACTTTCATCTCCCTGCTGCTGGATCCATACCTCTATTTTTTACATTATGAATGTTTATAACATACATCTCCCTGCTGCTGACTCCCACCTCTGTGTTTTTGCATTATGAATGTTTATAACATACATCTCCATGCTGCTGACTCCCTATCTCCATTTTTTACGTTATGACTGTTTATAACATACATCTCCCTGCTGCTGACTCCCTACCTCTGTTTATTACATTATGAATGTTTATAACATACATCTCCCTGCTGCTGATTCCCTATCTCCATTTTTTACATTATGAATGTTTATAACATACATCTCCCTGCTGCTGACTCCCTACATCCATTTATTAAATTATGACTGTTTATAACATACATCTCCCTGCTGCTTACTCCCTACCTCTGTTTATTACATTATGAATGTTTATAACATACATCTCCCTGCTGCTGATTCCCTATCTCCATTTTTTACGTTATGAATGTTTATAACATATATCTCCCTGCTGCTGACTCCCTACCTCTGTTTATTACATTATGAATGTTTATAACATACATCTCCCTGCTGCTGATTCCCTATCTCCATTTTTTACGTTATGAATGTTTATAACATACATCTCCCTGCTGCTGACTCCCTACCTCTGTTTATTACATTATGAATATTTATAACATACATCTCCCTGCTGCTGATTCCCTATCTCCATTTTTTATGTTATGAATGTTTATAATATACATCTCCCTGCTGCTGACTCCCTACATCCGTTTATTACATTATGACTGTTTATAACATACATCTCCCTGCTGCTGACTCCCTACCTCTGTTTATTACATTATGAATGTTTATAACATACATCTCCCTGCTGCTGATTCCCTATCTCCATTTTTTATGTTATGAATGTTTATAACATACATCTCCCTGTTTCCCATTATTT
Source organism: Protopterus annectens (assembly GCF_019279795.1). Lineage (NCBI taxonomy): Eukaryota > Metazoa > Chordata > Ceratodontiformes > Protopteridae > Protopterus > Protopterus annectens. The sequence goes on from NC_056738.1 coordinate 452,254,095, forward strand.
TCTTCATGTCAGTACATAACATAAACCTGCATTTTACTGTGTGAATATATGTATCTTCCAATCCTCAAACTTGGGAACGCATCCACAAACTCACAAAGTTCTCCAGGATGGTGCTGGTAAGTTGACACACACTGGTGAAGAATGGTAAATCCCGCTATGCAGCTCTGGAATAAATAAATCCTTTCTTGTTCAAAGGTTATCCAAACAATTGCCACGTTCAAGCATCCAAATATAAATAGTGGACAAAAGGTAGAACTAAAACCAAACTGGACCAAACAGGGCCAGAAGTTTATTAAAACATTAAGCAACACGGTACAAAAATACTGCTTTTTGTCCTTTCACCATACAAAGACTTCTTCAGACAAATGGTTCTACACAAGAAAACAGCCTGTGTTATAAAGGCAATTTCAAATTCAAATTGTGCCCCTCCCCTGCTACAATCTGAATGACCTCATTTCCTGATCACAAAGCATTTGTCATTTCCTCTTCCTAGTTATACACCCATTCAGTAATATACACAATTCACTTGCAAGAACAAGAATAAGGTTAAAACATTAAAATGAAATGAATAAGAGTACAATGGGTAAAAATACACAAAAGTAAATCCTCATTTCAAGTATAAAGTCACTAAACAAATATGAGTATTATGAACTACAAGAATAACAAGTCCAAACATACACATTTAAGCATTTAAACATTATGTCATTATATAATAAAGGTGGGGGGGGAGATGTTTGTGACATAATAATGACATAATGATGAACAACTCTGCTTTCTGTTGACTTCTAACAGAATTTAATACTATAATGTATGAGAACCAGTCGATCATAAAACAATAAAAGGTAAAGCTTAAAATAAACAATTTGTGACAAAATATGCTAAAAATAAAACGATGAAATAATAATATAATAATATTAATATTAATATTATTAATAATATTATAATAATATTAATACTATTATAATAATATTATAATAATATATAAATGTCACAGATATATATTAATGTATATGTATTGAACATTGAAAATGAAGTGCGTATTTAAACATTATATGTTCATCATTATGTCATTATTATGTCGCAAACATCTCCCCCCCTCCCCCCCTACCTTTATTATATAATGACATAATGTTTAAATGCTTAAATGTGTATGCTTGGACTTGTTATTCTTGTAGTTCATAATACTCATATTTGTTTAGTGACTTTATACTTGAAATGGGGATTTACTTTTGTGTATTTTTACCCATTGTACTCTTATTCATTTCATTTTAATGTTTTAACCTTATTCTTGTTCTTGCAAGTGAATTGTGTATATTACTGAATGGGTGTATAACTAGGAAGAGGAAATGACTAATGCTTTGTGATCAGGAAATGAGGTCATTCGGATTGTAGCAGGGGAGGGGCACAATTTGAATTTGAAATTGCCTTTATAACACAGGCTGGTTTCTTGTGTAGAACCATTTGTCTGAAGAAGTCTTTGTATGGTGAAAGGACGAAAAGCAGTATTTTTGTACCGTGTTGTTTAATGTTGTAATAAACTTCTGGCCCTGTTTGGTCCAGTTTGGTTTTAGTTCTACCTTTTGTCCCCTATTTATATTTGGATGCTTGAACGTGGCAATTGTTTGGATAACCTTTGAACAAGAAAGGATTTATTTATTCCAGAGCTGCATAGCGGGATTTACCATTCTTCACCAGTGTGTGTCAACTTACCAGCACCATCGTGAATTGGAGAACTTTGTGAGTTTATCTTCCAATCCTGTTATTATTGCATTTATATACAACTTACATTTTTCACTTTGTGTTACTGTATCAGTAAGACATCTGCCCAGCTCTGTCTTAAAGTATCTATTTTTCTCACTTTGAATATTGTAACCTGCTGGGGCTTTTCTCCCAGGGCCTCTACTCAAAAGGAGTCTTGTACCCAGTTGGACTTTTCTGGTAAACAAAAGCAATAAATAAACAAATAAAAAAGTAAATAAATAAATATGCTGTATTTGATAATGCGGTAGAAAAAAACAAACACCTAACACTGTGTTTGAATTTAGGTATTATGAACATAGAGCTGTCTTCCTTCTTGTAAGGTGATCCATTTAGTTTAGAGTGTTTATGCATATGATCTGCTACCATCACGAAGAATTGAAGATGTGCTGACCTCACTAAAAATGAATATACAGCCGGAATCCATGCATGTAGAACAACAGAAAGTTATAGATCTACCCAACCACATCACTGGGGAGTTCTGGGGCTCTTATGGCCTTGCACTAGACTTTATTTTTTTTCCATCATCAGTTATAAAGTTTTACTGTGTAAATGTGATTCTTTTAAACCCTAAAAAGGTTCAATGTAAACAGCACAGCTTTTTTGTAATTTATTTCTATTTATTAATTTATTTTTGTACCATTGGTGCAAAGTTACATAATTTAAGGTTGTTATGAAATTTGGTAATGATGACTTACTAAACAATGATCAAATAGTTGTTACATTTGCTAAACAATGGCAAATTGCTAAAAGGAAAATTCACCTTAATATACATACCCAATGTGTGGTTTTATGTAATAACTATAACGTGCATTATAATTGTTTGTAGAGTGACATGCAATGATATTAATCAATTAAGTGATTCGCATTTGTGCTATCCTTTCTTATTAAAAGGTGTGTGTATATGTTGCATGCCTGCAAAAAAAAAAAAAATATATATATATATATATATATATATATATGGGTCTACTTTTTTTGAAATAATTTTTATTGAATTTTTATAAACAAAACAAAGAAATCTTGTGCATTTAAACAAATTGAATAAAGAAAAACTATATACAACACAATTATTTACAATGCCCATAACATACAAAATTTACAATGTATATGTTACATCTTATCTAATAAATTCTTTAGTTTTATCCATGATAATTTCTTATGAGTTACTTTTGTTGATCTGAAATCAAGGATAAACAGTTCTCTTTCACATACAGTTTTGGCCAGTAAAATAAACTCAGAAAAAGAGAGGATGTTTCTACTTTTCCAGTTTGATGTTATAATTTTCCTTGCGATTGCAAGAAGAGAACAGAGAAGATGCACTTGTGTCTTTGGAATATGTACTGGCATTAAATGATATCAAAGAATCTGAAATGTCACATTTGTCAGACCACAAAGCCTTTGAAAAGGACTTAAAATCCTGCCAAAAGGTTGTAACTGTTTTACATTCAAGAAACATATGTGCCCAGTCAGCACACAAAGTTTCTTCACATCTCCAACATTTATGAGTACTAGTATGCGAGATCAATGCTAATTTATGAGGGGTATTGTATCTCCTATGGATAAACTTCCAAGTGGAAATTTTCCAGAAAGGAGATGAGGCTGTGTTGTTAACTGATTTCAATGTCAAGGCTCTATCAGAGTCTGAAAATTTAGCTTTATTTAATTTTTCAATATAACTCCGTAAAGAATCTTCTGGTATTTGTAAGTCTGCTCTTAGTGTTTTGTAAATCCTAGATAATGAAAAGTCTATGTTGTGGTTAGTCATATTCAGTTCACAGAAAAGAGAGATTAATTTAGGATATAATGAAACATCAAGCACTTGATTTGATTTGAGCTCGTTTGTTCTCTAAAAATTTGGATATTTAAACAGTTATTTTGATTAGAATTATACCTAGCCATAAGGCTATTTGTGTCATATATATCCTTGCTACCAATGAATTGGTACCAATATATTAGACTATTTTCCTTCATCACCATTAATTTCCCTCTATTAAATGAATCTAGACATTTTCTTGTCACTGCAACTGGAAATATTAAGAATAAGAGATGTTACTATTCATTATATTTTTAAACTTGTTTAATATGTAGCTGATACAATGAGGGTATATTTCAATTCTATTTTCTTTAAAAATTATGTCTTTTACAACCAAAAACATCTTATTATTATCTGTAAGCAAATCGTTATTTATCTCATCAAGGTTAGAAAGCAATATAGTTTCATGCAATTTCTTCCAGTTTGATGTATATTTATTACTTAACCACTGACTCATTATATTAAGTATAGCTGCTTCAGCATAAAGTTCTAGATTCAGAAATGCAATGCCACCTTTATCCCATTCCCTACAATGCCAATCATATCTTATTCTTGGTTTCTGCTGATGCCATAAAAAATTTAAGAAGTGAGTTGAGTTGTTTTATTAATTTTTTTTGGAGGTCCAACTATTATAGTCTGAAATAGGAATAACATTTTTGGTAAAATACACATTTTTATTAAGGATAATTTTTCTTCCATAGAGAAAAACATTTTCCCCACTTGCTTAAATGTTCCTTAACCACAGTTATCAGGTTATTATAATTCAGATGTATAATGTCTTTCCAATTTGTTTTTATCTGCACACCTAGATATTTGAAGGTGTCATTTTTCTATTTAAAATTACTGTGTTTTTCTAATATGGTGCTGATTTTTTTTTTGTTTAACAGTATAGTTTTTCATTTTGTTAGTGTTAAATTTTAAGCCTGAGATTTTTTTTAATTTTTTTTTAGAGATTTTATAATATGGTGTATTGAATAATCTGTATTCCCAATAGTTAACAGAATGTCATCTGCGAAAAGTTGTATTTTACAAGAGTGATATGAATTAATATCAAAGCTAACAATATTAGTGTCATTTCTGATGTAGTTGGCTAATGGTTCCACTGCTAAGGCAAAAATAGGGGTGAAAGTGGGCAGCCTTGTTTGGTTCCTTTTAATATTTTGATTTGAGTAGACAAGTAAGCCACAATTTTGATGTAAGACACACAATTTTCATATAGATTGTTTATTCATTTTATAAAATCAGGCAAAAAATTAAATGATTCTAGTACTTTATATAAATAAGGCCAAGTAATAGAGTCAAAATCTTTGTCCAGATCTAAACTAATGATGGATAATTCTTTCTTTTTCTTATTCACTAGATCTATTAAAGATAGAATTTTGATGACACTGTCTTGACCTTTCCTGTTCGATATGAAGCCTGTTTGATCTTCTGCTATTAATTGTGGCAAGAATTGGTTTAATCTTTTAGCGAGAATTGAGGTGAAAATTTTATAATCAACGTTCAATAGGAATATAGGGTGGTATAATGTTACTAGTTTGGGATCTTTGTCCTGCTTTAAAATGGGAGAGATTATGGCATATTTCTAAGAGGGAAAGCGATTTTCAGACTTTCTAAATTCCTCAAATGCTGCTACTAGAATTTTTAGAGTTTCATCAGGAAGAAGTTTATAAAATTCACCAATAATACTGTTTATTCTTGAGGCCTTATTGCTTTTAATGTTTTTAATATTTCCTTAACTTCTATTAGTGAGATTGGTTTTATCAATTTGATTTTTTGTTCATTGGTTACTTTCTTATTAACATTTTCAATAAGAAACTTTTCTTTTAGAGTGTTGTTAGAATCTGAATTAGCAGTGTTTAATGCCTCATGATGAGATCTAAACATTTCTAAGATTTCCTTTAAGTCTGTTACTTGCCTATGTTTGTTCCTTGTGTTGTCACTCAGTAAGTTCTTTGATATAGCTTGTATTTGCTGAATTTTTTGATTTAACTGCCAATCTATGCAGATTTTTTGGATTTGCAGAGTATGATTGTAGCTTAAGCCTCTCAAGATTTATAGCCACTTTATGATTCAAGATTTCTACATACTTTGCATTTAATGCTTTTAGTTAAGAGTTTGTATTTATATCTTTGCTATTTAAATTCTTTTTTAGTGCATCAATTTTTGTTTGTAATGTTATTAGCTTGTCATCCCATTGTTTTTTTTTTGTTTGTTTAAATACCAGTTTTTTTATTTTACCATAAAGATATGATTGTAACAAATCCCAAACAATAGTCTTAGAAGTCTCATTGTTGTCATTGATAGCGAGAAATTACTTTGTTTCATTTAAGAACCAGGCTTTAAACCCATTGAGTTTCACAATGTAAGCAGGTAATCTTGGCCAAGCTATCAGATCTTTAGGACTGATGTTAATCTTGAATAAAAGAGCATTGTGATCTGACAAAGGGCAAGAACTAATTAAAACGTCATGAGTTTTAGAAATTAGACTATTAGAAATTAATACCTTGTCATTAGCTGTCTGTGTTCCATATATATATATATATATATATATATATATATATATATATATATATATATGAGTAGTGTGTGTAATTTAATGATTCTGGTTCTTTTATATCATATATGTCTCTGAGATTTAAAGAATTAATAATTTTTGTTTATTTTTTTAGCTGGAGCAGACAGTTTGAAGTTATCAATTTTGGTGGTATCCTTTTTAGTAGGAATACAATTAAAATCTCCAGCATAAACTATGTCTCCTTTGGCTTTAATAGACATTAATTCTAAATATTTATTTGCAGTTCCTGCACCAATACCAGGAATCCAATATGTACTAGCTAAAGTGATGTATCTTTTATTCAACTCTAGCACAATTAAACATAACATACCATTCTTCTCTGAAAAAGTGTCTACTATTTTGGGCATCGGTAAAGATTTGTTCCACAGTATCATTGTGCCTCTTCTCTTAGCCTGGAAATGGGATTCCACAAGTGTTGTGTAACCATTGAAATATACAAGTCCTTTTTAGTAAAGTGTGTTTCTTGTAGAAATGCTATGTCTATTTTATTCATTTTCAAATATTTTGATAGACTTCCTCTTTTTATGGGATTGTTAAGGCCATTAATATTTAAGGATAAACATTTATATGTATGCATTTATAAAGAAACAAATGTCATTCTTAAAGTTTGTTATGGGCTTGAATTTAGAACAAAACATATCTAATGAAACAAGTATACACAGTTCTAAACATGGAAAGATAGATTCCTGGTTTGATGAATGCATAATCCAAACCACCACCTTCACACCCTAAGTCTCTCATCAATATCCATCAAGTGCTTCTGCCTTTATTTAAATACTTATACAGATTAAATATGAGAATAAACCTTTTAACAGTATAAATATGATTTGATTCACAATAACTGTCATGCAAAAAAAAGTAGCATAACTCCATACAGCTTATATGAAAGTGAAACATACTAAATTCTAACAAACAATAGAACTTTATGTTGATTAATCTGACTGAAGTCACTAATTATGATATCTCAATTCCTAATACAGAATAAAAAATAAAGAAATAAAGAACATAAATAATGATAATAATAGTTTATCATGAAATTAAACCTATTTACATTTATGAAAACTATCTGTATTTGTCATAAAGTAAGTGTAAAATAAAGTGTCTGATATTATATCTAAAACTCTCATCCTTCCCTCCTTTTTTCCCTTTCTTCTGTACAATATTAAGGTATCCAGTTTATGTTATTGTATAGTCCTGCATTTTATTGATCTTAAAGAGCTTTAAGAATATCTAATTAAATTTCCCATTCCACATCCCTCTCCCCCTCCCCTTCACACTCAAAAATGATCTTACTCCGCTGATGTAGATGTTTAGATAAGGATTATATGTACCTAAATATACCATTTAATAGATCAGTAGACATAAAGATTAATTATAGTCAAACATAACTTCCACTATAGATTAATCTCATATTGGATATCAGAGAACTTTTAGTTATGTACTTACCATAACTTCGGATGTATCTCACCTACATTCATAACTGATGGGTTCGGAGCCGATCCCTCGGCTCCGACTCAGCCACTGTATAGTAGAACGAAGTCTCTAATTGGCTGGGCTACCCCTTATCCCAGAATGCACCACGCCTGCTTCCCCAGATCTTGTTTGTTCACTTTTATATACCTACATCCAGGCACAGAAACACACCAACAACTGTAACAAACTAAAGTCCTTCAAGAGAAAAACTCAGTAAGCAGTAACATTTCCTCTAAGTCCAATGGGAAGGGGGAAGGAGGGCGGGTACGTATGAATGTAGGCGAGATGGATCCCATACATCCGAAGTTATGGTAAGTACATAACTAAAAGATGTAATGGGATCCTATCTCGCCTACATTCATAACTGATGGGACAGCATCCCTAGCACCTAAATCCCGGGTGGCTCATTGGAAAACACTCCTGAGAACTGTGGAACCAAAGGAAGCTCTACCTCGAGAAGCCACATCTATCTTGTAATGAGAAATAAAGGTGTGCGGAGAAGTCCAGGTAGCAGCTGCACAGATATCATCTATCGATAATTTGGAGTGAAATGCTACAGAAGTAGCCATTGCCCTGGTAGAATGAGCCTTGACTGGGAATGGTAGCTCTTTGCCGGACTGTGAATAGATGAAGGAGATGCAATCTTTAATCCATTTGGCTATGGTGGTTTTAGCCACCGGTTGACCCAACCTATTTTCCGCAAAGGACATAAACAGCTGATCTGACTTTCGTGTCTGATTGGTCCTATTTAAATAAAAATGCAGTTGTCTGTGAACATCCAACTGATGGAAAATATATTCTGCGCTATTGGAGAATTTGGGAAAAAACACAGGGAGCTCCAAGGATTGTTGAATGCATAAGGGGGATGCTACCTTGGGTAAGAAAGAGGGATTAAACTTGAGAGACACTCTGTATTTGTGAAAAATCAAATAAGGGGGGTTAGAACAGAGAGCCTGAAGCTCTGAGACCTGCTTGGCAGAGGTTATTGCCACCAAAAAGGTGGTTTTCCAAGATAGAAATTTTATATCACAAGTAGCTGCTGGTTCAAAGGGACGGGCAGTAAAAGAAGCTAGAACCATATTCAGATCCCAAGGGGGCACAGGATGGGCTATTGGGGGCCGAAGGAGCCATGCTCCTTTAAGGAAAGATTTGCAAAGCCTGTTTGCCATTAAGGAAGGCTCAAAGGAGACATGAAAATTAGAGATAGCCGCCAATTGGACTTTAATTGTGGAAACTGACGAGCCCAAATAAAACAAAGAAGCCAGAAATTCTAAAACCTGAGGTACTGGGGTGCTAAGGGGATCTATACCTCATTGCTGGGCCCAAATAGCAAACCTCTTCCACTTGCTGGAATACAGTTTAATAGTGGAAGGTTTGTGAGAAGAGGACAAAATGTGGATGACGTCTGTAGAAAAAGAGTTATCTCTGACTAAGGTTGGAAGTGGAGTAACCAGGCGGCCAACCTCAAGGACCTGAGGGATGGATGAGACTGTCCCAACTGATGAGTTAACAGGTCGGGCACCAGGTCCAGAAACCATGGGCCCTCCACCGCATACCTCAGAAGGAAGGGGAACCAAACCTGACAAGGCCAGTGTGGATCGATCAAAATCATGTCGCTTCGTAGATAAATCACCTTCTGTATCACCTTCAGGAGGAGGGGAACCGGAGGGAAGGTGTAAAGTAGACCGGGGGGCCAACTGTGAGCTAGATCGTCCCTGGGAATCTGCCCCTGAGAGGGAGACAGAGTGAAGAACTCCCTGCATTTCGCATTGTGAGGGCTGGCGAACAAGTTGCAACAAGGGAGGCCCCACTTGGCGAAAATGTTTGCAGCCACCCTGTCATTGAGGGACCACTCGTGGGGCAACAGGAGAGTCCTGCTCAGCCTGTCTGCAATCACATTGGATTTCCCCGGAATGTGCATTGCCACTAGGAAACACTGGGTAGAAATCGCCCAATGCCACACTCTCATGGCCTCTCGGCAAAGAGGGTAGGACCTGGTTCCGCCTTGCTTGTTTATGTACCAGGCTACCGACATGTTGTCAGATAGGATCGCAATAGTACCCCGGGGAAGAACGTGATGAAGTGCTTGCAACACCAGTAGCACCGCTCTCATTTCCAGGATATTGATATGTAAGTGCTTTTCGTGAGCCTGCCACGTACCTTGGACAGACCTGTCCAGATAATGCCCCCCCCAACCTATCTGGGAGGCATCCGTGGTCACTGTGGTGACGGGAGGCTGAAGGGCAAAGGGTCGCCCCTGGTCCAGGTTGGACCGAAGCAGCCACCAACGTAGGTCCCGACGGCAACTTTCCATAATCTGGACCAAATGGTTCAAGGGGAGATCCTGAAAGGACCATTGAACCGACAGTAGCCATTGCAGCACCCGCATGTGCAGCCTGGCTAAGGGGACTAGAAGAATAGTCGAGGCCATAGTGCCCAATAACTGCAGAATCAGTCTGGCCTGAACTCGTGATCTGGGTAGCAAGGTTTGAACCTGCGACTGCAGGACCTGAATCCTTTCTACCGGCAAGAATGCCCGCATTCTTCTTGTGTCTAACTCTGTGCCTATAAAGGTAATACGCTGAGACAGCTGCAGCACAGATTTTCCCCAATTGAACGTGATTCCTAGTGAATGACCCAAACTGACTGTGGTCATAAGCGCCTGAACTAATAGATGCTTGGTGGTGGCAGTAAGGAGCTAGTCGTCTAGATAGGGAAACACTTGGAATCCTAGACTTCTCAAGTGAGCTGTCACTACTGCCAGGCACTTGGTGAACACCCTGGGGGCTGTGGTGAGACCAAAGGGCAGTGCTCAGAACTGGAAATGACTGGTTCCCAGGCGGAAGCGTAAGTGACTCCTGGACTTTTGACTTATCAGAATGTGATAGTAAGCGTCCTTGTGATCTATGGAGCACATCCAGACATCCTTCTCCAATAACGGGAGAATGGACTGAAGGATGACCATTTGGAATTTGGATTTTTTTACAAAGCGATTCAATGATTTGAGGTCCAAAATGGGCCTTAAGTCCCCTGTCTTTTTTGGCACCAAAAATAGTCTTGAGTAAGTTCCTGATCCAATCTGGTCGGTGGGGACAGGCTGGATGACTCCTTTTCTTAGCAGCTTTGAGACCTCGACCACTGCTTGATCCCGCTGACTGGGTGGCACATCTGGGATCTTCCTGATAGGAAGAGGGGGCTTTATGAAAGGGATGAGATAGCCTCCGGTTATGGTTCGGAGCACCCACTTATCCTTGGTGATAGATTCCCAAGTCTGTGGGTGTTCTGCAAAGCGACCCCCGACTGGCTCCGGAGATGCACAGTCGGGCCATGTCTCAGGGACTGTGAGTGTAGGATGGACCACAAAAGGAATTGCGGTCTCCAGGTTTACGGGAGCCTCTGCCGCCTCTGGGGCGGCATCTTCCTGAATCCCCCCCTGCCTCTAGAGGGGGGATCACTCGGTGGAGTAGGGAAAAACCTTTGAGATTTTTTGAACCACATTTTCCCTCCTCTCTGGGCCTTGGGGTAAGGTCTAGAGGGAGCGGAGAAACGGGCCCCCATGGCAGTCAAGGTCTTGCCCTCCTGCTCGCATCGAGTCAGTGTGTCCTTCACCTTGGGTCCAAACAGGGAGGACCCATCAAAGGGGGCGTCGGTGAAGGAAGACTTAAAGGCCTCCGCAAAGGGACACAAGCGTAACCAGGTGTGTCTTCTAAGAGCCACGCCTGTTCCCGCTGCTCTACTCGCCCCTTCGGCCGCATATGAAATGAGCCTCATAGACGAGTTGACTATCGAAGATAGGGTAGTCATCTGGGTGCCAACAGTTTGGGCTAATGCCTCAGAAAGATTACCCATAAGAGACTCACCTAACTCTTTGAGGAGGTCCCTTTGGAGCCTGGTAAAACAGATAGACAAAGATAATTCAGCGACCGCAGGGTAAAGGCCGATGAAGAAAGGGTACACTTCCCGTACCTATCCATGCTCCTGGAATCCTTATTAGGAGGGTGAATAGACGTTGAAGCCTCTGCCACATCCTGCTGAGTGGCAGATGCCACCACCATCGCATCTACTGCAACTCCTTTGGTCAAAAATTCCTTTTGAGGAGGGGCTGAGAGGAACTTGTTAGGCCTGGCGGGCACTGGTTCCACAGAGTCAGGGTGTTCCCACACCCTTCGAGAAACTAAATCTAGCAATTCATCGAAGGGTGGAGACACCCAGGAGGCGGAGGGCTGGGCCCCAAAAGCCTTGAGGAAGACTGACTCCTCTGCAAAAGGGGTTTTGGACTGCCAATCACCTCTCTGTCTCAGGATCTCGAGGATATCTGAGAATGAGACGTCATCCGAGGATGATTTTGGGGACCCCTCCGCATCATCGAGGTCAGTATCTGATGTGATAGACTCATCCTGGGAGTCAATGTGCTTCCTCTTGCACAATTTTTTCCTTGGAGGTTCATCTGAAGCGGAATCAGAAGGACCTCCCGGGAGAAAGTAACCCCCCAAGGGGGTATCCTCAGGCCTTGGGGCCCCGCTGTCATGGGAATGAAGCACACCAGAAGCACCAGTTCCCAAGTCTAGGGACGGTGAGGTAGAAAGTTCCTGAGCTGGCAAGGACATGGCCAGCGCACTCCTCATGGCCTCAAAAGCAGGACCTCCAGACTCTACGGAGGACACCGGCTGAGAGACCATGATGGTACCGGGAATCCCTGCGGCCGACGCTCCGAGGGGGAGACTAGGCACCAAAGCTACCAGTTCCAAAGTGTTCCCCTCGGCCCCGACTGAGGAAGTCCCGGTACCGAACCCTGACGCCGAGGACAGGGTAGGAATGATGGTCGGAACCGAGAGGCTCCGAGGGAGTCTCGGTTCCGACTGGACGACTCTGCTCCGCTCCACTATCACCGACTTCAACGGTTCCGAGGAGGTTGGAGGAGGAATCAGATGTGTCGAAGTGGGGACCGGCTACGGAGCTGAGTGGGCTGGAGCAGAGACCATTTTTGCAAAAACCGGGGACTGGAAAAGCCTCTGGATAACTCTGTCCAAATCTGAGTCAGACAACCTGGAGGATTTAGAGGAAATAGATGGGGGCCGAGACGACTTCTCTCTCGGCTCCGATAGACCAGGGGACCGGCTCTGAAATGGCTCCAACACTATCGGCACCGGATCCGGAACCATATGTATAAGTATCGGCGCCAAAGGAGACTTCGGGGCCGAGGGGGGAGAGTCTGAGCTGCACACCTCCAATGGCTCCGAGACCAAAGGAGCCGAAGCAGATGATTCACCTTTCGATCCCCCAACCTGCGGCTCCGACACCAATGGAGCCGAGGAAAGAGGTATCGAGGCAGACCCTTCCACCCGAGGCTCCGAAGCCATTGGAGCCGAGGAAGAAGAGGTCGACCTATGCTTCTTGGAAGTCGGTTCCGACGGACTGGTCGGAGCAGACGACCTTTTCTTTTTAGAAGCTGGAGAGGAAGGAGAAGCCAAAGCTTCCTCAAAGGAGGGCTTAATAAGGCCCTTAAGTATCAACTTATTTTTACGTTCTTGAAGGACCCTAGAGGAAAAAGCATGACAAACACTACATGTTTCCTGTAAATGTTTTGGTCCTAAACAATATACACAAACAGCATGACTATCGGTAATGGACATTTTGTAGTTACACTTAGTGCACTTTTTAAAACCAGACTTCTGCTCTTTCGACATCCTGTCACACCACTGTTTTACCACAATGAAAAAAAAACAACCTTAAGTAGGGCACGAGCCCTTTTACTCAAACGGGACTGGCCCGAGATACAGCACACAAAAAATGGGCAGAAGCCCTCTAACTTAAATGGGCTTAACCCGATAAAAAAGGGAATGTACAGTAAGACAATTTCAGCACACACAAATAAGGGCAAGGGCCCTCTAACTTAAATGGGCCTTGCCCGGTAAATAGAAAAAAATACCAATCACACCAAAAAAGTTTACACACACACGTAAAGCTGTTAAAACAGCTGTTTGTTAAATTTATGAAGAAACCCCTAGGTCAAAAGACCAAAAAGTAACCAAAAAACTACTTAGCTCCAGCCAAGTCGAGACCACGTCTAGCTTGAAAAGCGGCAAACGAGATCTGGGGAAGCAGGCGTGGTGCATTCTGGGATAAGGGGTAGCCCAGCCAATTAGAGACTTTGTTCTACTATATAGTGGCCGAGTCGGAGCCGAGGGATCGGCTCCGAACCCATCAGTTATGAATGTAGGTGAGATAGGATCCCATTACATCATCTATTAACTTATATACATTGCGGCATAAAAGTATATAAGACGTGTTTGGCTTATCATGCTTGATCAGCGTCTAGTAAAACTTAGTGACAGTTGTTTTATACATTTTAGTCATTAAAGCTGAACATACAACTAGTTAGTAATGAAATATACTTGCCCTTACAACAGAATTATAAACTTCTACCTAAACTTTTATACATATCTTTAAAATATCAACATAAATATGGGAGAAACAGTACCATCCATGTGTAAAATCTTTACATAAACTATATCCTCTGTTATAACAAGGTACCTTAGATATGTAACTGTGTTTCTTATACTCCTTGCAAAAAGAAAAAAAATGGGGAAATAGTTTCTCATGTATTAATTACTCCAAACCTGCCTGAGCTCTAGCAAATCAAATCCTATTCAGAAACTAACCTTCAAAACTGTAACTACTGTACACTGCATTTGACATCTATAGAAGCTTTCTTATTAAATTAGTGCAGTTACCATAATGTGTGGCAAGTTATACATGCATTGTGAAGAAATAAGCAGGTAAATATAATGATGTAGCATTAATAGTATAACTGTGAATAAGTCACATTACTGGCAATATAAAAACAACTTCATATCAGAAATTGTATTAAAAAGAAACTACTATGCATAATGTATTGAATCATTGCTCTCATGACATGTGAAGCACCTTCCTGAAAAGTAAATGCTATGAGGTTAATACAAGCCAGTATTTCTGTGATTAAACAGGAAGCTGATTATTTAAGTGCAAGAACATCATTAAAATAATAGAATACAGCTTCTTTTTAAGTTATAAGCTGTAACTTACAGTTTTTAGAATCTAAATAAGTTGCAATTTTCTTAAAAACAGCTATACAGCACTGAGACACCATTTTCCTTCATCGCAGATGTTAAACAGTATGCAATTTGAGTTCAAAGGTCATCTAGCTCAGTCTTTCAGTTCCCACACTCATACAGTGTCCCTCCTCAGGGCTCAGGGAAGCTGTAGAAACACTCGAGGAATGGTTCTAGTGAAGTTTTTCAAATTTATGGTGCAAATGTAAGTCTTGAGGTTAGTAAAGTATTTAATTTGAAGAAAAAGCCTTTTTAACAGGTGCTCGCATGTAGATGGAATTCAGTGCCATGAATAATTACATAGCTTTTATCTAACAATAAGGGTAATAAGCACACTTAATTGACTGCAATCAACTGCTGTTAATACAAAAAAAGAAATTTTCCTAGCTGCATTTATATGACACAGATCCCCCATGTCCCTTTCAAATGGAAAAGTTGTCGATGTAATGTTAATACTGTATTTCTCTACTGAAAGCATGTTACTAAGCCATACAAAGGGATGTTCTTTAAGTGTGCATTATAAATATATATATATATATATATATATATATATATATATATATATATATATATATAAAGTCCTGTTAAAACATACTATGTTTTGCTGTAAGGGCTAAGTCACTTTCAACAAGCTTTAACATTAGAAATATTAGATGCTTGATTAACTCTATATAATACACATTACTAAAATAGAAACTGAAAGAGAGAAATGAGTAGAGAGAGGAAAGAAAAAAAGAACTAATAGTAAAGTACAAATATAAGGAAGAAGAACAAAAGAAAACAATAAATATGCTATTTTTAAGTGTAATAAAGATTTTACCTTGTAATATATTTTCTGATTTCTTATGTTTTAAAAGAAAAAGTCCATTACAGTCAGTGAAGGTAAAGATGAGATAACCTACTTCCCTTTAAGTTTCTTAGTAGTTTTATCACTTGTTATTGTTTTTCCATTAGTAGCTTGTCTTTTTAAACTTAGTAAAGAGAGGTCCATGTCTTTTAGTTTATCTAATAGATTGTTTCTTCTGACAAAATCAGTAGCTTCATCTAGATTGTTAAAGATTTTCTGTCCATCTGGTAAGATAATCCTTATTCTAGTTGGAAAAAGGATCTGAGCTTTTATGTTAGCTTTTTTAAGGTCTTTGATTAGAGGAATGCATGCTTTCCTTTTTGTTACAGTGGTAGATGTATAATCATTGTCAAATCTAATGTTCCTTACATTGTCTTGTATGGGGTTCCCTGCCCAAGCAGCTCTCAGAACTAAATCTTTATCCTGAGCAGATAAAAATTTGACAATAATAGATCTCACTGAGGATGAATTTTTTGAGAAAGATGGATTAGATAGAGACCTGTGTGCTCTCTCAATTCCGAATGACAGGGGCTCAGGAAGGTTTAATACCTTAGGTAACCAGTTGTTCAAAAAAAGAATCATGTTGTTTCCTTTAGTCTTTTCAGGGACCCCCTAAATTCTAATGTTGTTTCTTCTTGATCTTGATTCCAGGTCCTCTATTTTTTCTGTTAAGGAATTATTTTGCTTCAGAAGAAATTTGTTTTCTCAGTGACTCTGAAAAGGGCATTGGGCATGTTAGCAAATCCAGCTAGAAAGGGTAATGCTATGCCAAGTAAGAAATGTATAAATCCACTCCCAGACCATACTAAAATCCTTTTTTACTATATTTCTTACAATTCTATGACATTTTTTATACTCTTAATCTTTTGCACATTTAGAGGAATAACACCATTATTAACAATGAGTGTTGCAGCAATATTAGCAGGTAATCAGATCATCAGAGGCAAAACAGAGTAGCATTCCTGTGCCGTCTTGACCCCTTCACCAGCAGTGTAAGCACAGGTCCTTTTTAAATGTGATAACATGTCAAATTGTCAGAAATTGCCAATAGTAATAAGTCTAATAAAACATATTTTGTGCTGACATGTCAAATTGTCATCAACAGCCAATAGTATGTCTAATAAAACATCTCTTTTTTTGGTATTAGCCAATATTTTCTTGTGGAATTTCTTTCCCTAATGTATGTACTGGTAATCCAGGAGAAAAATAGACAGATCCTTATAGAGTAAGCTTCAGATGTTGTAGTTATTATGTCTGCTAAGATAACCATAGGGCTTGCAGGTTGCATCTTAAATGCTTTGTCAAAAAACAGTTCATGTGCTTGTGTACTTATCTGTCCATAAGCTGGTAACAGTTTTCAAAACAAGGCATTTTTACTACATGAGGGCCTGAGGCACTGAAGATCTGAAAGAAAATAAAGGCATGGATGTCCCCCAGAATAAAGGTGTTAGGTTTATTTGAGATTTCAGCTAAGGCATTAAGATAGCTCTCGTGCTCAGAAGGAGGCATAGCTCATTATGAATTAATCTTGTTTAGGGGGATTTGGCCATCTAGGCGATCAAATTTGGTATCCTACAGAATCTGTCATGATGTGATGATAACCTTGAGAAATGTTGAGATTCCCCCAAAACTGCCATTAGATCCAGAGAAATGATATGCACTAACCCAGTAGCAGAGGAAGTGTTTACATTGTTTTGAAACCATGTATCTGTAACTACAGATATATATTTTTGAATGTCTTCAAGTTGCAGGAGAACTTCAGGTTTAGATTTTTTTTGAGACTTTCGGCACTAAGGTAATCCAATTTAATATGTTACAAATTAGAATTTACTAGGTTGGAATGTCCTGCAGATCGAGTCTGCCTGAGAAAACGCAGAATGCAAAAGCCTTGGTAAGGGAGGTGCAAACTATCCCTGCCAAAGCAAGAAGAACTGCCAGTCATCTCATCTTATGCTGATACTACTGGATCCCAGTAGAATGACATCAGTTACCATCATCATCATCATCATCATCAACATTGCTTTCTTTTTGTTCTATTTTTTAGTGAATGATTTTCTTGCTCAAGTTCATTAGACAGTTTATGCTTGTTTAGAGTAACTAAAATGCTGAGGTAATAACTATAACTGGATCTTGTTCACAACTGTGTATTTATATGATTTGTTTTTGATCATGTTTGTTGTTCATGACTGAAAATGGTCTATTGTTTAGGATGAGTTCATTTATCCAATTTAAGAAAAGAAGCACATAAGCAAATTAACAACGGTGCTTAAATGCTGGAGCTAGGAGCACCGGTTCATGTCTGATCCTTTTACCCCTTTGGATGTTAACAGACATGGTAACAACATGCAAGAAGACGTCTGTACTATACTGATATACATGGTTACACTCTTGGTTGTGCAGTATAAAGACAAGCCTTTACTCAGATGCATGAAAAGTCTAATACTGCTGAGCCCTGCATGTGTAATATGCTACTGGACATTTTATTGATTATTGATATTACTGCAGAGGGTCTGATTCTGTTTAACTGAGGGTTATGCAGTACAGTTTGCAATTTCACTTACTGGGTGTATGTTTTTAGTGGAAATGATAACTAGACTCCAGACCCAATACTGGGCCAAGCTAGAAACAAAAGTCTTATCATATGGATAATGTTATCTCTGTGCTGTTGTAATATGTAAATCAGTAAAACCCTTATTACTGTAGAAAACTAACATGGACAGATGAAAATTAAGACTGAGTGGCAGTATGAAAAATCAGAGACAATTAATAGTTATGGACTTTGTAATGCATGTGATGTGCTTGTGTGTCAGTGAAACAAAAGTAGCCTTCCCATTTGTTTTCATATCAAAGAAATGCACAACGCATGAGCGTTTGAAGATCGGATTTAACCATCGATGTGCAACTAACCTTAAACTTAAAAATTAGACATAAAATGTGAGTAAAACTGCTCCAGTCTGAAAATCCTCTCTCTGTACACCTTTCTCAGTGACTAGGTAATAGACTTTGCTGACCCAGACGTGATGTCAGCATGTCAGAAAGGAAGCAGAACTTTCTGCAGAGTAATTCATAAGGACAGAGCATGTTATAGCTATGGTGGGGGGGGGTCATTTCTGGAAGAGATATTCCTTTAAAAAAGTAAGAATGCAAATTGAAATGACAGAAAGGCAGTCAATGTAAGCAACTGCTGAGGAAACGCATTTTGAGAAAAGATAGGCTACTTTGATTTTTGTCAGTTGACACATAATCTAAAGCAAGTCCAATTATTTTAGAAGAGAAGTAAGACAGGCTGAGTGAATATTGCAATTGTTTTTTAGTAAAACATAAACAGATAAACAGAGCTGTATTATATTGAGTTAAATGTTATGTTCATGACTTTGAGATTGCGTAAAAAAAAACTTTACGGAAATTTTATACATGTTAAATGTGTATTGTACATAACATGTGACTTTTTACCAGAAATCTACACTCTTTAAAGCTTCTTGAAATGCTACTTTAGGTCAAGCAAATGCATTACTTTATTTTAGAGAATGAGCAACCTGTAAATTGGCATCCTGATTAGTGAACGAACATTCTCCAGCAGCATGTCAATCTACAGATAATGCCCACTAAAACCAAGCCTGCCATTTCACGGCAGCATATCAAGCTGCCATGAACCTCAGACTGAAAGAAACCTAATGGTCGCCATTATTTTATGCTCACTATGCAGCACTTTTGCTGTTTAGCGAGTGTAAAAACTAAATGAAACAGAAAAAAGTGTGTGTTTGTATGTGTGTGTGTGTGTGTGTGTGTGTGTGTGTGTGTGTGTGTGTGTGTGTGTGTGTGTCTGTGTGTGTGTCTGTGTGTGTGTGTGTGTTTGTGTGTATGAAAGCAAGGTGTATGTGAGTGAGAGAGAGAGAGAGAGAGTGAAGATTGAAAGTGATCAAACACTGTAGCAGCAGCTGTTAAGAGGCTTTTGTAGCTCTCGACCTCTAAGCTCAAGATATCTGGATAAAGCCTAAAATAAAGGGGTAATAAAGGCTCAAAATAGGAACATATTTTAAATATTGCTGTTATGAAAATCACAAAGTTGCTTGAATAAAAAGTATTTGTGTTAGCATGCATTTTCCTGAAGTGCAAGTGTTTGCATGAGAGAGAATGAGATCAATGGACAAGTGGCAGAAGCAGTAAAGAGTTTGTATACCTCTCAAACTTTTAGCTCAAGACATTTGGATAAAACCTGAAATAAAGGGGGGAAGGCTCAAAAATAAGAACAGATTTTAAATGCTGTTCTTATAAAATTACAAAGTAGCTTAAATAACAGGATTTGTGTTAACATGAATTTTCTGAAGAAAATAAAGTCTGAAAGTCAAATGTATATCATTATTTAGTGACTTCAATCTCCAATGGCTGGCAACAAACCAACATTTTAGAAGTAAAGGACCAAAAATAAAGTAAATATCTAGATTAAAAAATATATATTTTTTGGATGTAAAATGCTTCCTCCAATACCATTTACATATGCTACAGCAACTTTGAAACATTAGGTAGAGGAATTATTTTACATCAAACATATATAAAAATAATACAGTAATAAAAAAAACACCTGAAACAAGCCTGAATTTTAGTATGTAATTGTTACAGCTTTTGAAAACAGGGGAACCATGGGCAGCAGACAGCCCAGGACTCTGCATGCACATTAGGTGAAAATTTTCCACCAACAACACACACACTTCTAGATATAAACTGGGGAATCTTTTCTACCAACCACATGCACACACACACTTCTACATGCAAATTAAGTGGATTTTTTCACCAAACATACACATACAAACACACCCTCTCGCTTTGAGTCCAGTCAAACTGACCACCTAGCTGACTTTCGCCAGTATAGCATTTAAAATCACTGTTACTACTGCTTGAGCTGAAGAATTCTTGCACTTGGCGGACATGCACATCATGATTACCTTCAATACAGATCTGACAAAGGAGTCTTCTTTGTTGTTGAGTTTTCTTTTAAACTGGTCATTATCTTTCATCTGAACTCCTACCATCTAGCAGAGCCGGATCAAGGTCAAATTTGGCCTTAGGCAGGGTAATTGACTGGGGGCCCCCAGAGCAGCGCCTCCTATGGCAGCCCCCTATCCCCTGCAGTAGCCCCCTTCCCAGCCATTCCAGTGTTCCACTACTTGGCTATTTCTCCCCAGCTACCATAAACACTGTTCAAACCTGTTAGTGTACATACTGCTTTCTTATTTACTTCTATAATGATTACGGATATTGAAATAAAATAGTGCAAACACTAATAGCCATTTGCTAAACAAACAATACAGTCTCACAATGAAAACAGACAGCATGAGCAGAAAACGTATCTGCCCTTGAAACTCACATTCATGTAACGGCATTAAAAAGCACATTCAAAGAACATGCATCTGGCCAGTAAAGGATTAAGTTTACCTTTGGGCCATT